>NC_052345.1:5953654-6123834 GCF_016432855.1 Salvelinus namaycush
GTTCATCATATTTACAGGCAACATTGTGTGTTTACAAAGCTATAGCCTGCTAGTGTGACCATAGAGATTAGATCAGGGGGAGTTCTCCCCAGCCAGTCGGTCAGCCAAGCAACCAGTCATCTAGTCCGACAGACAAACTGTCAAGTCACGCAGTCAGTCATTCAGTCAGCCAGTCAGTTAGTCATTCAGCCAACCAGCCAGCCAGCCAGCCAGCCAGTCAGTAAGTCAATCATTCAGCTAACCAGCCAGTCAGTCAGTCATTCAGCTAACCAGCCAGTCAGTCATTCAGCCAGCCAGCCAGTCAGTCATTCAGCCAACCAGCCAGTCAGTCATTCAGCTAACCAGCCAGTCAGTCATTCAGCTAACTAGTCGGTCAGTCATTCAGCTAACTAACCAGCCAGTCAGTCATTCAGCCAGCCAGTCAGTCATTCAGCCAGCCAGTCAGTCATTCAGCCAACCAGTCAGTCAGTCATTCAGCTAACCAGCCAGTCAGTCATTCAGCCAGCCAACCAGCCAGTCAGTCATTCAGCCAGCCAGCCAGTCAGTCAGTCATTCAGCCAGCCAGTCAGTCATTCAGCCAGCCAGCCAGTCAGTCATTCAGCCAAACAGCCAGTCAGCCAACCAACCGGTCAGCCAAGCAGTCATTCAACTAGCCAGTCAGCCAGCCAATCAGTCATTAAGCCAAACAACCAGCCAGCCAGCCCCTCCTTTCCTATGCTCCATAGAATAGATACAGTGGTGTTGGCTGGACCAATCAGCTGCTTAAACAGCAGGGGTTGATGCTGGGAGAGAGAGAGAGGCACAGAGAGGGAGGCTGCACACACATCTCTCACACACACACGGTCGTTCCTTCTGAGACCAAACACACACACTCGCTCGCACACAGACACACACTCTGATCTCTATTTCACACACTCATAGTTTTATTATACACTTTTGATTTGGATTTTGCATGTACATTTTGAATTGGTTTTATTGTTTGCATGTTTTCATACAATTAGTACAATACACACATTTGCCAATATGTGCCTTGTTCCAGTTGTCGTGCTGTTGGCGTTTCTGGGTAAGTACGTCAATGGTTTTTGAAATACTTTTGCAATACTTAAGCCTGGTTGGTTTTCAGTTCTTTTGTATATGAAGTGCTGTTTACTTGGTTACTGTAGAGGGTGTGGGAAAAGGTCACATAACATTTACACCTTGAAATCCACTTGCTTAACTATTACTATTAACTATCCCTAAAAAGAGATTATGATCAATACAGTTTCTTTCTGAATACTTTGTTTTATTCAATCAATCAAACTAATCAATCAAACTAATCCATCAAGTATCAAACGAATCTATCAAGTATCAAACTAATCTATCAAGTATCAAACTAATCTATCAAGTATCAAACTAATCTATCAAGAATCAAACTAATCTATCAAGTATCAAACTAATCCATCAAGTATCAAACTAATCTATCAAACTTGATGGCAAAAATCACAGTGATGTTCCAATGGAGTTGTCTTTTGCATGGTTGACTTCCCAGGTTCAGAACACACCTGTGGGGTATATTTACATGTTCCAATGGAGTTGTCTTCTGCATGGTTGACTTCCCAGGTTCAGAACACACCTGTGGGGTATATTTACATGTCCCAATGGAGTTGTCTTCTGCATGGTTGACTTCCCAGGTTCAGAACACACCTGTGGGGTATATTTACATATTACTCTGTTATTACTTTTTCACCCTGAGATACATACACTCCACCCGTAGCAGCTATGAATGTCATTTGATACTGTAGCATTTCTCTGGGCTACCCAGGCTAATTGATAGAATTACATGCGCTGAGAGACAATGTCTGCTTCCCAAATAGCACCCTATTCCCTACATAGTGCACTACTTTTGACTAAAGCCCTGTAGTTTCAGACAATGTTATCGGCCCATTGGGTAGCAAGGGGGATAGCCATTTCATTCATCCTTAATACATGGCTTTGGCGCCAGTAGCCTATTCTCTATGGCTGAGTTGAGCTCTTGTATGAAATCCATTCATGTGTTACATGAGACCAGTGTAATTTCAATGTGTATCACTAGCTTAGATCAGGTGAGCAGTATACTCCTGGTAAGGGGGCATATCGGTTAAGTGAGAGGTAGAGTCCAATAGCCCACATTCATAGGTGCTTTGTTTACTGCCTCCAGATATCCTAATATTGATGTTTACTGCATACCTTACATTCATAACAGTCCTGAGTCATAGGCTATCATTCGGCTAGAATATGAAGGTATATTAACTGGTAGGCGTATCTGTTTTATAGGCTACTACATGCATGTTGATTACTTAATATTACTAATTCGCTGCAGCTATCTGTCATCATCTCATGTTAAATATACTAGCTATTGAAATTACAGTAATGATGAAATGTACTAGTTATTAACATTCAGTGGTGTAAAGTACTTAAGTAAAACTACTTTAAAGTACTACTTAAGTAGTTGTTTTGGGTATCTGTACTTTACAATTTATATTTTTGACAACTTTTACTTTTACTTCACTACATTCTTAAAGACAATTACATTTTGAATGCTTAGCAGGACAGGAAAATTGTCTAATTCATAACCCTCATCCCTACTGCCTCTGATCTGGTGGACTCACTAAACACACATGCTGTAATGTTCTGTGTGTAGCTGGTGCATAGGAGTCAGGCGCAGGACAGCAGAGATGAGTAACACTCGTAACTTTACTCAAAATATAAAATAACAAGTCGTACATACCAAGCCCACAAAACAACGGACCGAACATACAATAAAACAATCACGCACAAAAACCATGGGGAAAACAGAGGGTTAAATAATGAACATGTAATTTGGGAATTGGAACCGGGTGTGTAAAACAAAGACAAAACAAGTGGAAAATGAAAAGTGGATCGGCGATGGCTAGAAAGCCGGCGACGTCGACCGCCGAACGCCGCCCGAACAAGGAGAGGGACCGACTTTGGCGGAAGTCGTGACACATGCTTTGTTTGTAAATGATTTCTGAGCGTTGAATTGTGCCCCTGGCTATCCATAAATAAAAAAACAAGAAAATGGTGCCGTCTGGTTTGGTTAATATAAGGAATTTGAAATGATTTATACTTTTGATACTTAAGTATATTATAGCAATTACATTTACTTTTGATACTTAAGTATATTTAAAACCAAATACTTTTAGACGTTTACTCAAGTAGGATTTTACTGGGTGACTTTTATTTAAGTCATTTTCTATTAGGGTATCTTTACTTTTACTCAAGTATGACAATTGGGTACTTGTTCCACCACTATTGACATTACAGTGATGATGAAATATACTAGCTATTGACATTACAGTGATGATGAAATATACGAGCTATTGACATTACAGTGATGATGAAAATATACTAGCTATTGACATTACAGTAATGATGAAAATATACTAGCTATTGACATTACAGTGATGAGGAAGTTACTGTAATAGTGGGGGAAACCCTTTCTACATGCCTTGGAAAATATGTTAGTTTAACCACTGCTACTGTATAGTCATCAATACTTAAGCTTGAAGAAATATCATAAACCACTTTAGGATTATCCTAAAAGGCCTAGTGCAGTCAAAAACATGAATTCCTGTGTTTTATATATATTTCCACACTATGGCCCCCATAGTGGTTGAAATAATACTGTGAAATTGTGAAGATTATAATAATGACCTTTAAGTGTAAGCTGTTTGAAAAGACCGTCAGAAATTTCAGCCTGATTAGTTAATAGACCAATTAGTTAATTAGACCAATAAAAAAGAGAGTTCCTGATTAGTTAATAGACCAATTAGTTAATTAGACCAATAAAAAAGAGAGTTCCAAACGTCTCTGCCAATAACGGCTAGTTTTCAGTTTTCCCCTCCCAACTCAGACCACTCCAAGACAGTCCTAGCAAAATTCTTGCTTGAGAAATAGCCCTTTACCAAGAAGCTATTTTGGTTTCTTTTCGACCATTTTAATTGAGAACGATCACAGTAAGGTACTTATTTGTTACCCAGAAATGATATTTAGATCAAAATGGCTGCATTGGACATTTAAGAACTTCCTTGAGAAATGAGAAAGATCAATATCAATTACTAAACCTGTCAGTTATTACGTCCATAATGGCAAAGCATGTGAACACTCCAAAACAATTAATATGTAACACAACAGGGACGTACTTCCTTGTGCACTTATTTACTTCCACGTTTGTCTGTCTGTATGTCTCTCTGTCTGTTTGGCTGTGTTTTTCAGGTTTCAGTTCCTGCACCCAGTTTCAGGCCAACCTAAACATGGGGGGAGTCACGGGATGGGTGCGGTTTGACTCCACTAACCAGACGGCGACCGTAAACGTCACCGGTACCGGAACCTGTGATTCGTCGCTCAACTTCTCCCTGAGTGTGTTCCCTGTGATGTTCGGCCATTTTGCTCAGCCTTGCCTTGAAGCCAACGTAGGAGCGAGCATCTTCACGTTCACCATTGATCAATTCTCATCCAAAACCACTGTTAATATGTCCAGTCTATTTAAGCAGAGGTCAAATCTGGAAGACCTTTCGTTGACCTTGGAGACATGCAACAGCACCAAAGCTTGTACAGTCATAAGCGGTCAAACCACAGTTCAGACGTGGCAGGCCAGGTTCTTCAGCTCGGTCGCCGGCGACATTTACATCAGGCAGAACGTCGGACAGACCCACGCCAGGGTCCTCACAAACTTGGCAACGATTGGTCAGGTCGGTGCTACGGCAACCAACATCACCATCTTGACGTCGCAGAGTTATGCTAGAGATTGTAAGGCTCTTCTGGATAGTCTGGAACCTTCATCTCTCACCCAGCTTGGGGAACTGAAAGTAGGCAGCCCTCTTACACCCGTCAAGTCTCGTTTGGACCTCGCTAACTTCAGCTCCAACACCCGCTTCGCTCTCCTCAAACTGGGGTCTTCGAGTTATATGTGCGCTGAGATCAGAACAATGGACAGGAAGGAGGTGAGCGCCCTGGTGAACATGAGAGGGGTCAAGGGTTACTTCCTCTTCAGGCAGGACTCGCCGTTCGAAGTCACAAAACTGAGAGTGAATCTGACCAATCTGGGGAGCCGGGTCGGACCCTATCACATCCACCACTTCCCCACACCTCCTATGAGGTCACCGCCGCAGACCACCTGCTCCAACGACAACGTTGGAGGCCATTGGAACCCGTTTGGGATGGACACTAAAGATCCCACCTACCCCTCTGGACCTGGGTCGACCCATGACCGGTATGAAGTAGGGGACCTCAGCGCCAGGCATGGGTCATTAGAGGGTAAAGCTGTGATGGACGCAGTTTTCACAGACTTCAACCTCCCTCTGTTCGGACAGAACAGCATAGTGGGTCGGTCTGTGGTAATCCACCGTCCGGATGGAACTAGGTTCCTGTGCGCCTACATAGGCTACCCAGGAGAGGTGCATGTAGCCAGGGCTACATTCCGTCACCCTGTGGTGGGTATGGTCCAGTTCGTCCAACTCAAGAGCAACCCGTTGTCTGATGTCACAGTCTTCATGGATCTGTCCTATGGGAGACCCTCCGAGACCGCTACGCGTAACCACCACTGGCACATCCACATGTATCCTATCAGCTCGGAGACAGACGCGGACAAGGGGAGGTGTGGGACGACGGGGGACCACTGGAACCCCTTCAACGTGGACACAAAGGATTTGAGCTACGCCCTGCACTGCGGCCCCTCCAGACCCTTTTCCTGTGAGGTGGGGGACCTCTCCAAAAAGCACAGCACCCTCGACCTGGGGACCCGAGTGGGTGGGGCGTCAGCCAAATACTTCTTCACGGATACCACTTCCTGGTTGTCACTTCCCGCCAGGTCGGGCTCCATGATTGGTCGATCGGTGGTGATCCACAGTGCGGAGGGCGCCGCCCCCAGGATAGCCTGTGCTAACCTCACTGAGGTCCGGATGCCCGCGGCGGTCTTGGGCCCCTGGCATGGACCAGGGGTCTCCAGGGGCCAAATCCGGTTCTCCCAGGCTTTCCCTCAGGGCCCAACCATGATGGACGTCTCCCTGGCTGGACTCAGCTCCAGGGCTGGGGGCTACCACGTCCACATGCTGCCTATCAGTACCACAGGTACTATTTCATGTTCTTTATAATGGGAGCCAGATGTCCTTGAGTGTTGTGAAAGTCCTCTAGTCTTCTGAGTGTTTGTTCAGCCTTTGTGTGTATATCTGCTAATTCATTTCAAAGTTGTAACTGTTTTGTAATATGAACAGATTACTTGATCAAATCTTCATTTTCTTAAAACGCAAAGTATCAATCCTTTTCCCTCATTTTGTGAAAGGCGTTTATCAAATAAACCATATTATTATTAATATTACAGGAGAGCCCTGCTCGGACAACAACGTCATGGACCACTTCAACCCCTTCTCCTGGAATGTGTCTGCTTCTCCTGCTGCGGGGTCAGGGACTGTGGATGAATATGAGGCTGGGGACATCAGCGGGAAGTTCGGGATGCTGACGGATCAGAACCAGACACAGACTCGGTATTTGGACGGGAATATGCCGATGACAGGGCCGAACAGTATAGTGGGGAGGTCATTGGTGGTTCACTACACTAACGGATCCAGGTGAGTGTGGGGATTTTGTGTGTGTGTGTGTGTGTGTGTGTGTGTGTGTGTGTGTGTGTGTGTGTGTGTGTGTGTGTGTGTGTGTGTGAGAGAGAGAGAGAGAGAGAGAGAGAGAAAGAGAGAAAGAGAGAGAGAGAGAGAGAGAGAGAGAGAGAGAGAGAGAGAGAGAGAGAGAGAGAGAGAGAGACAGAGAGACAGAGAGACAGAGAGACAGAGAGAGACAGAGAGAGAATGTGTCCTTTGTCATGGGTCTGTATAGCCACAGTTCCCTCCAGGAGTGCTATAAACAGCCAAACCAAAAATACACAAGGGGGAAGATTGTAACAGGTGGTGTGTGATTAATATAAGACTGCTGTAAACTTGGTTCCTCTTTGGGTCACATTTGTGATACCTTGACATTCATGAACGGAACTTCTGACAAAATGTGAATGTTTTACATTATCATACCATTCCTCTTTAGCTCAGTCAGTTCACGCAGAATCATTTCTGACTCAAATCAAACACTGTACTCATGTAAAAGGGAGATCGCTAAATTCACTTTTATTTTTGTTGTTGTATTTTTTTTAAAATGTAACCTTTATTTCACTAGGCAAGTCAGTTAAGAACAAATTCTTACTTACAATGACAGCCTACTGGGGAACAGTGGGTTAACTGCCTTGCTCAGGGGCAGAACAACAGATTTTTACCTTGTCAGACCAGGGATTCGATCCAGAAACACCTTTCGGTTACTGGCCCAACACTCTAGGACACACAGACATTTGAGTCATTTAGCAGATGCTCTTATTCAGAGCGACTTACAGTAAGTAGTGAGTGCATACATTTTCATACTGGTCCCCCATGGGAATTGAACCCACAACCCTGGCATTGTAAGCACCATGCTCTACCAAATGAGCTACACTTGGCTATACAGGACACGGGACAGCGCACATTATTACCTTGAACAACGAGAAGCCAAACAGGTAAAGTAGGGCCTTTATAGGGTAGGATGTCTGGAATACTGTATCCTCATCTCTTGTTGTGGTGTTGACTTATAAAGGGGGTATGTGGTCAGTCTTCTGACTCGGCATAACAGTTTATAACACATCTGAATCATGTTTGCATCCCCTAAATGTTTCATTTTTGAGTCGTTCACAATAATTTCTTTCTTTAATGAGTTCCCAGTTTGTCTGTTTGTGTTTGTGAACTCCAGGATGCGGTGTGCTGACGTCTTAGCTGAGAATGCAACAGATGGACACTGGGTGTTTGCCAAGGCTGTCTTCAAAAGCACGGTGACAGGGACAGTCACACTGGTAAGACCTGGATCTCACCTTTGCTCTCTACAATATTCAGATGGCACAAAAGTACTTCATTGGTTTGAATCCGGTCTAATGCTATTTAAAAAAAAATCCAATAAAGCATTAATTGCCAAATATATACAACAACAAAAAATACTTAATTATTGCCACCAGGGGAAACCTATTTAGACTAATTCTGACCATGAGGAACACAAGAACACGCATCTGCAGGGGTGGATGTTATCCCGTTTATGATACGTCCCAGGAGAGTACCTGGCGAATCATTACAAAGCTGCCACAAAAACATGACACTGTATTTTCTGCTGCGCCAGACAGTGAATTCATTAGTGCTGTGGCAGAGTCCTGTGTGTGACGGTAGGGCGTGTGTCTGGATCTGTGTGTGTATATCTGTGAGTGTTTGTGTTTGTCTATGTGTGTCTATGGCTGTGTTTACACAGGCAGCCCATTTCTGATGTTTTTTTCACTAATTGGTCTTTTGAACAATCAAATTGGTCAAAAGACCAATTTGTGGAAAAATATCAGAATTGGGCTCCCTGTGTAAACACAGCCATGTAGTATTGGCCTGTAAAGTAAGCCCCCAGCCCCCCGACAGCCCCCAGGCAGCCCCCGGCAACCCTCGGCAACCCCCGGCAGCCCCCAGTCTAAAGCACTCAGGAGAACAGCTGTATTTGTCAGGCTCCTATACAGACCTGTGTCCTTCACAGTGTATCTCTATCACTGTTTAGGATGCTTAGAGAACCCATCAAATATCCTTTCAAATATTATGCTCTATCAGATGCAGGATTTGCATGCTCTTTACAGACAGTTCAGAACACCTGGCATGAGCGTCTCATAAAACAAGTGCTAATATAGCTTTGCTGACAGGACAGCAGGTGTTCATGTTCTCAGTGACGTAAGATTGCATAACCTTAAAACACCTGGTTAAATTACATTGACTCAGTAACTAGTCTAACAGTATCCTCTACTGTCTTCAGTCCCATTGACTCAGTAGCTAGTCTAACTGTATCCTCTACTGTCTTCAGTCCCATTGACTCAGTAGCTAGTCTAACAGTATCCTCTACTGTCTTCAGTCCAATTGACTCAGTAACTAGTCTAACAGTATCCTCTACTGTCTTCAGTCTCATTGACTCAGTAGCTAGTCTAACAGTATCCTCTACTGTCTTCAGTCTCATTGACTCAGTAACTAGTCTAACAGTATCCTCTACTGTCTTCAGTCTCATTGACTCAGTAGCTAGTCTAACAGTATCCTCTACTGTCTTCAGTCCCATTGACTCAGTAACTAGTCTAACAGTATCCTCTACTGTCTTCAGTCCCATTGACTCAGTAGCTAGTCTAACAGTATCCTCTACTATCTTCAGTCCCAGCAGACTTTTCTGGATGGCAGCTACAGTGACATCACTCTGGAGGTGGACATACGGTCATCACAGGTGCTAGACGTAAGCATGCATGGACCTCTCGGATCTGTTCAATCTCTTTTAATAGAAACAAAAATTTACGGTCACATTCTCATTGTTATCTAATTTCTAACCTTATCACAGGTAGGTTCCATTGAAAAAGGGAGCCTGGATAAATATCCTATTTTTGTGGCAACAAATAACTTATGTCACATAGTGGCTGTTACCTAGCCTACTATGCAATCTTGGCATCCAGAAATCAATGTCAATCAATCAAATGTATTTATAAAGCCCTTTTTACATCAGCAGTTGACATAAAGTGCTTTTTACAGAAACCCAGCCTAAAACCCCAAAGAGCAAGCAATGCAGACGTAGAAACACAATACAGACGTAGAAGCACAATGCAGACGTAGTGTAACGGTTTTCCTCCTCCTCTTCGTCCGAAGAGGAGGAGTAGGGATTTGACCAAAACGCAGCGTTGTGATACGACATGACTTTTATTTAAACAAGACGAAAACTAAACAAACTTGAGAATTTACAAAATAACAAAACGACGTAGACAGACCTGAACATGGAACTTACATAACTACACGAAGAACTCACGAACAGGAACAGACTACATCAAACGAACGAACAAACGAAACAGTCCCGTGTGGTGCGCAGACACAGACACGGAAGACAATCACCCACAAACAAACAGTGTGAACAGCCAACCTATATATGGTTCTCAATCAGAGGAAAACGTAAAACACCTGTCCCTGATTGAGAACCATATAAGGCTAATTACAAACGACCTAAACATAGAAACACAAAACATAGAATGCCCACCCCAACTCACGCCCTGACCATCTAAACACATACAAAAATAACATAAAACAGGTCAGGAACGTGACACGTAGAAACACAATGCAGACGTAGAAGCACAATGCAGACGTAGAAACACAATGCAGACGTAGAAGCACAACGCAGACGTAGAAACACAATGCAGACGTAGAAGCACAATGCAGACGTAGAAACACAATGCAGACGTAGAAGCACATGCAGACGTAGAAACACAATGCAGACGTAGAAGCACAATGCAGACGTAGAAACACAATGCAGACGTAGAAGCACAATGCAGACGTAGAAACACAATGCAGACGTAGAAACACAATGCAGATGTAGAAGCACAATGCAGACGTAGAAACACAATGCAGACGTAGAAACACAATGCAGACGTAGAAACACAATGCAGACGTAGAAGCACAATGCAGACGTAGAAACACAATGCAGACGTAGAAACACAATGCAGACGTAGAAACACAATACAGACGTAGAAGCACAATACAGACGTAGAAACACAATGCAGACGTAGAAGCACAATACAGACGTAGAAGCACAATGCAGACGTAGAAACACAATGCAGACGTAGAAGCACAATACAGACGTAGAAACACAATGCAGACGTAGAAACACAATGCAGACGTAGAAACACAATACAGACGTAGAAACACAATGCAGACGTAGAAACACAATGCAGACGTAGAAGCACAATGCAGACGTAGAAACACACAATGCAGACGTAGAAGCACAATACAGACGTAGAAGCACAATGCAGACGTAGAAACACAATGCAGACGTAGAAACACACAATGCAGACGTAGAAACACACAATGCAGACGTAGAAACACAATGCAGACGTAGAAACACAATACAGACGTAGAAGCACAATGCAGACGTAGAAACACAATGCAGACGTAGAAACACAATGCAGACGTAGAAGCACAATACAGACGTAGAAGCACAATACAGACGTAGAAGCACAATACAGACGTAGAAGCACAATACAGACGTAGAAGCACAATGCAGACGTAGAAACACAATGCAGACGTAGAAGCACAGAAACACAATGCAGACGTAGAAACACAATGCAGACGTAGAAGCACAATACAGACGTAGAAGCACAATACAGACGTAGAAGCACAATACAGACGTAGAAGCACAATACAGACGTAGAAGCACAATGCAGACGTAGAAACACAATGCAGACGTAGAAGCACAATGCAGACGTAGAAACACAATGCAGACGTAGAAACACAATGCAGACGTAGAAACACACTACAGACGTAGAAACACACTGCAGACGTAGAAACACAATGCAGACGTAGAAGCACAATACAGACGTAGAAGCACAATACAGACGTAGAAGCACAATACAGACGTAGAAGCAATGTAGAAACAAATCAGCTGCTCTGTAACATTTTAATGTCTGTCACTAGAGTCTATCTACTGTAGAATCCTATCACAGGTTCTATTAGAAAAGGGAAGCTGTATAAAAAGAATGGTATAACATCAGAGAAAAAAATCATGTTTTCCCCACTGTAACCAGGTAACAGAGGTTTCCTGGATCATCACTGGTAAAGGCTCTGAGGTGAACGACAACCAGTGTACCAGTGTTGGGGACACGTTTAACCCCTTCAACATGGAAGCTGGGGTGAGTTTATTCTCTCATTTTCACTTACAATACATCATGGCCCTTCTTCATGAAGTGTCTAGGATAGATCAGACTCTGAGACACTTTATGGATAAGGGCCCAGTACATAGCCATCATAGGAGAATTTCTCCCACTATGTAGCGCTAATCTCAGCTTTATTTCAACTTTAAAATTCCACTTGATCAACAAGTCTTATGGAATCCAACGGAACTGTGTTTGATATTCCATCGAATCTTTGTCTTTGACAATGTCACAGTTGTTGGGCTTTGAGTTTGCAAGAAAGGCATTTCACTGTACTTATGCACGTGACATTAAAACTTGAAACTACACCACAACCACATACTTCACAATGTTCTCAAAACCAGAAGTGGAAGTGTTTGTTGGAATTGGTTTCAGTAGAATTAGAACGAGTAGAACAGTCGTGGAACCTCTGACCCAGCCCTATTGACTTGAATGGGGACATCCCTTCTAGTAATTCTATTTCTATGGTTGGTTCCATCCTCTGCTCTGTTCTGTTCTCTCTCAGAACTCCAGTTGTTCCCGTGACAACGCTCTGAGTTGTGAGGTGGGAGACCTGACGAACAGACAGGGGACAGTCAGCCTGACACACAGACAGCTGTACACCGACACCAGCATACAACTGGCTGGGGACTACACAGGTAACACACAAGCATGTACGCACACACACAGAGACACACACACACACAGCACTGTAAGCTGGACCAGACAGAATACAGACAGCTGTACTCAGACACCAGCATACAAATGTCAGGGGAGTACACAGGATTATTCAGTATTCAGAAATCTAGACTCCTTTAGGATGCACATGAAACATAATATTGATGTATTGTCATTGCACACTCACCGAACTGCAATCCAAAACTGTTGCATCACATTGTTTCCCAAGAGAATCAAGTTCACCAGAAAAATGTCAACCACCTCCACTATTAGGGGATATGTCATGTGTGAAACAACAAGGTCATTTAGGTGATAATATAAAAAGTATATTTCTGACTTTGGTGCTGTTGTTGATGTTGTTGTTGTAGTGGTCCACAGGTCCCTGGTCCTGAGGAGCGGCAGCGATGTCTTGGCGTGTGCCATCATTCTTCCAGAATCCCCCTGGGCAGAGCAGACCTTCCCCAACGTCATGTCTTTCAGCAGGTGGGTGGGATTGGGTATTAAACCGCCTGTGAACTCAAGACTGTGTTAGCCCATCAAGCTAAGACCTACAGGCGTTAGTGTTGGGAGCCAATATGTGAGACTGATCGCGTATTAAACCGTGGAACTGGAGAGGGAATGAGGAAGAGAGTGTTAAATGTAATTAGACTACTTGTTTTTAATACTTGAGTACCTGGAACTTACATTTATGGGGAATATTTCAACCATCAAGGAAACACCAGTATTATCTCGCTCTGTGGAAAGGGTTCTAACTGGAACCCAAAAGGGTTCTACAAAGGGTTATCCTATGGGAACAGCCGAAGAACCCTTTTAGGTTCTAGATAGCACCTTTTTTTCAAAGAGTGTATTCTCACCACCTCCTCAGCCAGCCACCACACGTGCCACACCTGTATAAGACGATGGAGGGTTCATTGACAACAATGTGACACAACTCATTGATCATATCTTCATAGAGGGTTTGGCCCAGGGCCAATAGTCGAACCATGAAAACAATCCAACCATATCTCAAATGCTTTACATGATAATACACCATCACTAATCCTGAATTATGGGATTACAGTACATCATCATGAATTCATATACGCTGAGTGTACAAAACATTAGGAACACCTTCTCTTTCCATGACAGACTGACCAGGTGAATCCAGGTGAAATCTACAATATGATCCCTTAATGATGTCACTTGTTAAATCCACTTCAATCAGTGTAGATGAAGGGGAGGAGACATGTTAAAGAAGGATTTTTATGCCTTGAGACACTTGAGACATGGATCGTGTGTTTCATTCAGAGGATGAATGGGCAAGACAACATATTTAGGTGCCTTTGAACAGGGTATGATTGTAGGTGCCAGGCATATTGGGTTGAGTCAAGAACTGCAACGCTGCTTTTCACGCTCAACAGTTTCTCGTGTGTATCAAGAATGGTCCACCACCCAAAGGACATCCAGCCAACTTGACACAGCTGTGGAAAACAATGTAATCAACATTGGCCAGCATACTGTTCTTAATGTTTTGTATACTCAATATCACACAGATGGGTTGTTATGTGCCTTTTACTGAGGAGTGGCTTCCGTCTGGCAACTCTACAGTAAAGGCCTGATTGGTAGAATGCTGCAGAGATGGTTGTCCTTCTGGAAGGTTCTCCCATCTCCACAAAGGAACTCTGGAGCTCTGTCAGAGTGACCATCGGGTTCTTGGTTACCTCACTGACCAAGGCCCTTCTCCCCCGATTGCTCAGTTTGGTCAGGCGGCCAGCTCTAGGAAGAGTCTTGGTGGTCCCAAACTTCTTCCATTTAAGAATGATGGAGGCGACTGTGTTCTTGGGGACCTTCAATGCTGCAGAACATTTTTGGTACCCTTCCCCAGATTTGTGCCTCAACACAATCCTGTCTCAGAGCTCTATGGACAATTCCTTCGACCTCATGGCTTGGTTTTTGCTCTGACATGTGTAACAGTATAACTTTAGTACGTCCCCTCGCCCCGACGCGAACCAGGGACCCTCTGCACACATCAACAACTGACACCCACGAAGCGTCGTTACCCATCGCTCCACAAAAGCCGCGGCCCTTGCAGAGCAAGGGGAAACCCTACTTCAGGTCTCAGAGCAAGTGACGTAACCGATTGAAATGCTATTAGCGCGTACCCGCTAACTAGCTAGCCATTTCACATCCGTTACACTCACCCCCCTTTCAACCTCCTCCTTTTCCGCAGCAACCAGTGATCCGGGTCAACAGCATCAATGTAACAGTATAACTTTATGGCCGTCCCCTCGCCCCGACACGGGCGCGAACCAGGGACCCTCTGCACACATCAACAACTGACACCCACGAAGCGTCGTTACCCATCGCTCCACAAAAGCCACGGCCCTTGCAGAGCAAGGGGAAACCCTACTTCAGGTCTCAGAGCAAGTGACGTAACCGATTGAAATGCTATTAGCGCGTACCCGCTAACTAGCTAGCCATTTCACATCCGTTACACATGCACTGTCAACTGTGGGACCTTATATAGACAAGTGTGTGCCTTTCCAAATCATGTCCAATCAATTGAATTTACCACAGGTGGACTCCAATGAAGTTGTAGAAACATCTCAAAGATGATCAATGGAAACAGGATGCACTGAGCTCAATTTCGAGTCTCATAGCAAAGGGTCTGAATACTTATGTAAATAAGCTATTTCAGTTTTTAATTTTTAATAAATTACCAAACATTTATAAAAACATGTTTTTCGCTTTGTCATTATGGGATATTGTGTGTAGATTGATGAGGATTTATTTTTTTAATACATTTTAGAATGTCTAACATAACAAAATGTGAAAAAAGTACAGGGGTCTGAATACTTTCTGAATGCTCTGTATATATCACAGGATGTTGGTTGCACCTTAATTGGGGAGAACGGGATCGTGATAATGACTGGAGCGGAATCAGTGGAATGGTACAATATACATAAAACACATGGTTTCCAGGTATTTGATGCCATTCCATTTGCTCCGTTCCGGCCATTATTATGCAGCCTCTGTATGTATGCATGTATGTATGTATGTATGTATGTATGTATGTATGTATGTATGTATGTATGTATGTATATATGTATGTATGTATGTATGTATGTATGTATGTATGTATGTTGTCAAATTGTATATTTTCCCAACAAAATATAAAAACAACAATACAAATTGTCTATTGTTCATTTTTCTCTCCAGATATGACTTCCGCAATAGGGTGGCAGAGGTCCTAGAGGTGAACATGTCCAGGGTCACCATCCTTCCAGGGTCTCCTCTAGCCACAGTGGACGGACCATGCCAGAAAGTCAGCTTCCTTGTCTCAGGTACAGCCAATAATAGAGTGCTGTATGTGTATGGGTACAGCACAGTGATTCACTATATTCTTTGATCAAAGAAGAAAAAAAGAAGAAACCTTTTATGTCTCCGAATTACAGAGGCAGTGGCACTGAAGACACATTTAAAACATGACATGGGTAATTCTTGTCTGTGCCCATGCTATTACCAGCTTCCTTATCTCAGGTACAGCTGATGACATACAGAAGTATATTGTTTGTCTATGGTTCAGCGCAATGATGCCCAATATTCCTTTATCAAAATCTGCCTGAAAGCGTGTTCTCTTTGAATTTCTATATTGTTCAAAAGTTACATTCTTTCCAAATAAGACACAGACAAGTGTTCCAGCACAAACACTGATAATTGTGGCAAAGTCAAAACATTACAGAATAAATTATTGTCTGTGCCCATGATAATATACCAAGTCCCCTCTCCTGACCCTAAAACTGAACAGGGAGTAAGGTGTAAAAGGAAGTGGGTTGCGCTGATGAATCAGATCAGCCTAAAACATCTGACAGTGCATGTGGGGGAATTGTTTTAACAATAACAATAAAGTGTAAAGTCCCAGTGCAGTCGAAAAGTGATATTCCTGTGTTTTACAATATATATTTTTCCTCACCATGAGGTTAAAATATAATTATGATAATGCTCTTTTAATGTAAGAGCTGTTTGAAAAGACTGAAATTCTTACCTGTTTTAGTGGGATGGCGCTTTAGCCTGCCTGGTGACACCACCAGGTGGTAAATTAGTTAATAGACCAATAAGAAAGAGTTCCAAATCTTTCTGCCAATAACAGCTAATTTTCATTTTTCCGCTCCCCACTCAGACCACTCAGTCCTAGCAAAATTATAGCTTGAGAAATTGCTCTTTGCTATTTTTGACCATTTTAAATCACAGCAAGGTACTTAATTGTTACCCAGAAATGATTTGATATTGAGAAAACGGCTGCATTGGACCTTTAAGCACTTGTGAGGGAGATCCCCTAGGGCTTATAGTCTACGAGGCTACAGCGTCTTCAGAAAAACAATAAAGTATCTTCCTCAGTGAGTCATTGAAAGTAGTGAGAAGTTAGTCACCCATATTCAGAAGTGGTTTCAGGACAGGTTCACTGCAGAGGTGTTGAAGCGATGACAGTAATTCAAGTAAGAATGACAGCTACTGCACATTGTTGTCCCTCATTTGAAGGTAAACGTCAGTTCAAGTCAAATACTAACAGTGACAATAAGCGTAGGTCTATCACCAGTCTAACGTTATATTGGAAAGGTCAAATCAAATCAAATGTTATTGGTCACATACAGATGTTAGCAGATGCTATTGCGAGTGTAGCGAAATGCTTGTGCTTCTAGTTCCGACAGTGCAGCAATATCTAACAAGTAATCTTAACATTCCACAACAACTACCTAATACACACAAATCTAAGTAAAGGAATGGAATAGAATATATACATATAAATATATGGATGAGCAATGACCGAGCGGCATAGGCAAGATGCAATTGATGGTATAAAATACAGTATATACATATGAGATGAGTAATGCAAGATATGTAAACATTATTAAAGTGGCATTATTAAAGTGACTAGTGATGCATTTATTAAAGTGGCCAATGATTTCAAGTCTGTATGTAGGCAGCAGCCTTTCTGAGTTAGTGATGGCTGTTTAACAGTCTGATGGTCTTGAGATAGAAGCTATTTTTCAGTCTCTCGGTCCCAACTTTGATGCACCTGTACTGACCTCGCCTTCTGGATGGTAGCAGGGTGAACAGGCAGTGACTCGGGTGGTTGTTGTCCTTGATGATCTTTTTGGCCTTCCTGTTACATCGGGTGCTGTAGGGGCATGTAGTTTGCCCCTGGTGATGCGTTGTGCAAACCGCACCACCCTCTTGAGAGCCCTGCGGTGGTTGTGGGCATTGCCGTTGCCGTACCAGGCAGTGATACAGCCCGACAGGGTGCTCTCAATTGTGCATCTGTAAAAGTTTGTGAGGGTTTTAGGTGACAAGCCAAATTTATTCAGCCTCCTGAAGTCCAAGATCATCTCCTTTGTTTTGTTGACGTTGGGTGGGAGGTTGTTTTCCTGACACCACACTCCGAGTGCCGGCACCTCCTCCCTATAGGCTGTCTCGTCGTTGTTGGTAATCAAGCCTACTACTGTTGTGCCGTCTGCAAACTTGATGAATGAGTTGGAGGAGTGCATGGCCACACAGTCATGGGTGAACAGGGAGTACAGGAGGGGGCTGAGCACGGACCCTTGTGGGGCCCCAATGTTGAGGATCAACGAAGTGGAGATGTTGTTTGCTTCCTTCACCACCTGGGAGCGGCCCGTCAGGAAGTCCAGGACCCAATTCCACAGGGTGGGGTTGAGACCCAGGGTTAATGATGAGCTTGGAGGGTACTATGATGTTGAATGCTGAGCTGTAGTCAATGAACAGCATTCTTACATAGGTATTCCTCTTGTCCAGATGGGATAGGGCAGTGTGCAGTGTGATGGCAATTGCATCGTCTGTGGACCTATTGGGGCGATACACAAATTGAAGTGGGTCTAGGGTGACAGGTAAGGTGGAGGTGATATGATCCTTGACTAGTCTCTCAAAGCACTTCATGATGACAGAAGTGAGTACTACGGGGCGATAGTCATTTAGTTCCGTTACCTTTGCCTTCTTGGGTACAAGTACAATAGTGGCCATCTTGAAGCATGTGGGGACAGCAGACTGGGATAGGGAGAGATTGAATATGTCCGTAAACACATCAGCCAGCTGGTCTGCGCATGCTCTGAGGACGTGGTTAGGTATGCTGTCTGAGCCGGCAGCCTTGCGAGGGTAAACACGTTTAAATGTCTTACTCACGTCAGCCACCGAGAAGGAGAGCCCACAGTCCTTGGTAGCGGGCCACGTCTGTGGCACTGTATTATCCTCAAAGCGGGCAAAGAAGGTGTTTAGGTGTGTTTGTGTGTGTGTCCATTTACATATTTGGAAATCTATGTTGGAATCTAGTTTCTTCGAGGCCATGACACACTACTTTAGTCAAAAGCATTCACCTGGAATGTAAACCTATTGTTTACATCTGAAACGTTATAATTATGTTGTCTGAGTAATTGAACATCACACCACTTATATAGTTGTCTTTGTCATTAAAGTGTCACAACTGACAGTCAGGTAGAGAGGAAATGGAGGTGCTGAAACATGAGTTGTGGGTGTTGGTGAGCAGAGGATTGCCTTTTTGAAGAATGAGGAGGTAGGCTGCTCACAGATGGTTTGCAGGACACAGATTAAGCCTTGTATAATGGAGAAAAACAACTCCTCCTCATGCTACAGAGCAATTACCAGGGTTTTTGTGTGTCGTTTTCAATGAACTGTCAAATCGTGGGAGTCTGTGTAGATGCTATGCTAGGTGTTGATTCTTCCCTCCATTAAGCTTTGTTGTTTTCTAAGCCCTTGTGTCCCACTCTGAGAGCTACTCGGAGATAGTTGTGTTCCAATGGCACCCTATTCCCTACATAGTGCACTACTTTTAACAGAACCCTAATGGACCTGATCAAAAGTAGTGCACTAAGTAGCTAGCTGCTCAGGCCTCTGTGTCTGTCCAGACAATGAATAATTCTGCCCATTCAAAAGCCTTACAAAACCTAGAAAAACTACTGGGTAACCTGATGCAGGAGTTAAGTGTCTGGCTATTCTCTATAGTGTACTACTTTTGACCAAAGCCCTATGCACGCTGGTCAAAAGTAGTGCACTAAGTAGGGAATAGGGTGCCCTTTGGGATGCAGCCTGTGTCCCCCTCCAAGTTGTCTGTCCCAGTAGGACAGAGGAGAGCAGTGTATGGAGAAGTGGTAGCACAGTATAGCACAGACAGGATGGCCTTTATGACATCAGAAGAACCCAGTGGAACGTTCTCAGTCTAGGACTGCCCGACGAAGACATACAGAGTTGTGAATGATAAACTATCTTTGTGAAGAAAGTTGATTTGTCTCATATAAAAACATAGTTTTTCCTTGATCTGGGTACTCAGACTAGGCTGTAGAATTATTTATTGAACCTTTATTTTATAAGGGAGTCATACTGAGACAATAAATTACAGAAAATACACACTTGAAAATATAAATACAAAATGCAAGCATTAAAAAAAACACTTTCATAAAAAACAAAGACATTCATCAGTAATAAGGTCCTCAATCAGCTTTCTGAATTGCCCTAGAGGCACCAGAACTTCACATTTAACATTTTGAAGATTGTTCCACAAATAATGTGCAAGAAAACTAAAGCTGATTTACCTAACTCTGAGAGACCAAAGGAATCTACAGAGTTAGTCATCCCTGAGACCGGGTGTGGTAGCTAGTATGACTAAAGTTTAGTAATGATGTTAGGAACATTGGAACTTTTTGTAAAAGGGCTTCATAAATGAAAACATAGCAATGTATCAACCTACGTGACATCAAAGAGGGCCAACCAACTTTCTGGTAGAGAATGCGTGATATACCATCCAAGCTTTCGCAGACTCCAAAACAATCTTTACACAATATTCCCAGTTTAGGGAAGCCTGATGAAGACATTACAGGGGAGAATAAAGTGGCAATAACATTGTAATAATACTATGGCAACTCACAATGCTACATACTACTGTGACTTTTAATAACCAATACCCTGTTGACTTCCAGGGGAGGTGAGTACGGACAAGATGAACTCTATCAAAGACAGTGACAAGATGGGCATCTTCAAGCAGGCAGAAGGTTGCTCAAGTAAGTACACCACTGACACTCACACACCCACCCACCCACACACACCCAATACAGTAGGTGTGATAGTGTAATACTGAACAGAAACATACAAATAAACCTTACTGTGTAGACGTATTAATGTAATACAATCTTTCATCTCAATGTTCATTTAAACAGGAAGTTCTGGACAACTGCTGGAGCCTGGGCGATATCTGGTGATGTTGACGATAGCTGCAGCCTACTTCCTACACTCTCTGATCCAGCAGTAGTTTATACTGTAGATCTAGGTTTGCATCCCAAATGGCACCCTATTCCCCATATAGTGCACTACTTCTGACCAGAGATTTAAAAAAATAATAAAAAAAATTCACCTTTATTTAACCAGGTAGGCCAGTTGAGAACAAGCTCTCATTTACAACTGCGACCTGGCCATGGCAGTGCGACACAAACAATAACACAGAGCTACACATGGAATAAACAAACGTACAGTCAATAACACAATAGAAAAAATCTATATACATTGTGTGCAAATGAGGTAAGATTAGGGAGGTATGGCAATAAATAGGCTGTAGTGGCGAAGTAATTACAATTTAGCAGTTAAACTGGAGTGATAGATGTGCAGAAAATGAATGTGCAAGTAGAGATATTGGGGTGCAAAGGAGCAAAAAAAAAATATATAACAATATGGGGATGAGGTAGTTGGATGGGCTATTTACAGATGGGCTATGTACAGGTGCAATGATCTGTGAGCTGCTCTGACAGCTGATGCTTAAAGTTAGTGAGGGAGATATGAGTCTCCAGCTTCAGTGATTTTTGAAATTCATTCCAGCCATTGGCAGCAGAGAACTGGAACTGGAAGGAAAGGCGGCCAAAGGTGGAATTGACTTTGTTGGTGACCAGTGAAATATACCTGCTGGAGCGCATGCTACAGGTGGGTGCTGCTATGGGGACCAGTGAGCTAAGATAAGGCGGGGCTTTACCTAGCAAAGACTTGGGCTTTGGTCAAAAGTAGTGCACTATAAAGGGAATAGGGGGCCATTTGGGCATAGCCCTAACCCTCACTTTGAATCAACACTGGAACTGTCAAATATTCCTATTTTCTAAACTGCAATGAAGTCTATATTTTGATGATCTTTTTGTCATTGATCTGAATGGTGTGGGTTTGAATTTACTCTTGAAGCAAGCATTTTTTTGTTTATTTGTTTTTTATCCTAGATATAAAAAATATATATACTTTAGATGCCAACTTCCTGTATTATATTGTAAATATTCCACATTTGGATAAATATGAATGAGTATACTGTTTCAGCCCAATATCCAGAACATCAAAGCAAACGTAATAGAGCAACAATTGTTAATTGTCCTTCCCTGTCCAATTACTGTATCAAAAATGCAATTTGAAGGAAAGAGATGCTGTAAATGTATGCAAATGTGTCCCATTGTATGTATGCATTGTTTTCTCATGCATTAATGTATTAAACTGCCACTTTCCCATTTAAGGTGAATTTCGAAGTCTTGCATATATGTTTTTATTGAGTAACCATAAAAATAATATGTGATGATAAAAAAATATATTTGGATAAATACGGATAATTGAAAACGTGAATTTCATGAAATCTCTATAGGCCTTTTCTCCTATGCAGGGGCGTAGGCTACATACTGTTTCATACATGTTGCTGTTTACTTGAGCCGCTGTATTTTGAATTAAAGGGAGGCGAGTCTCATCTCCGTGTGGTTATTGGAGGAAGCTCGTGTCACGTGACCAGAAACGTCAACGATTCAATGGCAGCCTACTGTTTTGTAAATTAACACAAGGGACAGCTGCATAAAATAGTCGCATTTCGCATTTCTAAGGTAAATGTACAATTTAACGTTATCTTATTAAACTGACATGGTGTTAACAAACTTTCTAGCTGGGTTCAGTTGCCCGATGCAAGAAAGCGATGAATGGAGAATATCGTGTGGTTGTAATGTGGAAGACGCGCGCGTGCTACATGCTACTCACGTAGCCCCATTAGTGTTGTCTAGTTAGCAAGATGGGTAAAGCCCACGAATGTTTTATGTAGAAAATATGTCTAATGTGTTAACTACTAAAGCTATGAACAACGTGTGACTCATACTCCAATGAAAGATATACAATATTGACTAAGAAATTCGTATTATTTTGCACAAAGTAACTTTTCCATTGAATATCCCCCACAGCAGACTGATGAAATGCCACACCTACCCCAACTGCGACAAAATAACTGCATTGAATTGATTAACACAATTATGCCAGTTGGAATCATTCAATTAGTAATTGAATTAGCTCACCAGTTTCCCCCCACTTGTTGCCAGCGAACTTCCTAAATAATTGGTCTCAAATTGTAAACAACATCGCATGTAGGTTTCAGCCAATCCGTGAGTTCGGCGTTGGCTTTGTTGAGGCGATTGGATGACGCCCATTCTGGCATCGATGAATAAAACTACTCCATCAATAATATGGGATGATTTTATTCCTTTAACGGCCTGAAATGAAATCACTGATATTATCCATTATACACCTTACAGTATGTCAAATCTTTCAAAATCATGATCTCACAAAATGCCTTTTTGTTGATGGGTTTCTTAGATCTTGATGTATGATCAAAGTATACTGTAAAAAGGCAGCATTCAGGCCTAAGGGTAATTGAATAGTTTGCAATTGCAGCAAAGATAATAATCATAATCTGTTAATATTTAACCCTGGGTTTGTCTGAGTCAGCAAGGTTAAAGATCCAGGTGCAGACTAAGACTTTGAGCTCCACGTTAAACAGGCTATTTGTCAGATATCTCATAGACGGCTGAAGACAACATGGGCTCAGGTAATCGCATTATTAATACTTTGAGTTCACAATAATGAACAACACATCTGTTGAGTTTGTCCTGTTTGTTAAACGATGCGTTTGTTATTATTCTTTATCATTTTGTAGGAGGTGGATTCTAGTTTAGGCTATACATGGCCCACTTCTGACACCAAGGTAACAAAACAGGCAGGGATTGTGGCGTGAACCCACAACCTTCTGGCCCGTAGCCCCACGGAATTCAGCTGTGCCTCAAAAGCATGCTCCGATGGTAGAGTCGATATAAACCAGGGTCGTTACAGTTGTATTACACTGCTGTGTGTAATCTAGTTCTGAGGGAGCGTCTTTAGCCATGTTGTATTACACTGCTGTGTGTAATCTAGTTCTGAGGGAGCATCTTTAGCCATGTTGTATTACACTGCTGTGTGTAATCTAGTTCTGAGGGAGCATCTTTAGCCATGTTGTATTACACTGCTGTGTGTAATCTAGTTCTGAGGGAGCGTCTTTAGCCATGTTGTATTACACTGCTGTGTGTAATCTAGTTCTGAGGGAGCATCTTTAGCCATGTTGTATTACACTGCTGTGTGTAATCTAGTTCTGAGGGAGCATCTTTAGCCATGTTGTGCCTGTTCAGTTACTCTATCGTGGTTTAAACCCCTGTGTCTGTGGAGGTAAAACTGTGACTGAGACAGATTAACTAGCCTACTCGAGAGGGGAGGCAGGAGCATACTGTAACTGTGGATCCCGCCGGAGTCCCATTGAGCTGCCTGTTCAGCTCGTCTGTTATGGCTTTACCGCCTGTATATCTCTCCCTAGACGTTGCCATGTCTCCCAAGATCACGGTGGAGCTGCTGCGGCAGCTACGGCAAGCCATGAGGAACACCAAGTACATCGCTGAGCCCATCCAGGCCTACATTGTCCCCTCTGGAGACGCACACCAGGTACTGAACACACACACACACACACACGGTCGCATGCATGCAAGAACACACGCACACACACACACACACACACACACACACACACACACACACACACACAGAATTACTCATTAGAAATAATGAACAATAGTGAGTATAAGTCTGACTGACCTCTAATAATGGACAATGTGACTTTCAAGCAGGGTCCTCTACATCTCCACATCTTTAACTCTACTCTTTCTTTCTCTCTCTAATCCTCATCCCTCCCTTACACCCTCTCTCTCTCTCTCTCTCGTTGTGATGTGAAGAGGGGAATAATTAAGATGTTATAATAACTGCTAGGGGACCACTTATACCTGATTACTACTGGATCTGATCTCTCTCTCTCTCTCTCTTTCGTTACAGAGTGAATACATCGCACCATGTGACTGCAGACGTGAATTCATCTGTGGCTTCAATGGCTCCGCAGGTATTGTGTGTGTGTACTTGTGTCAGGATCTAGTTCCCTTGTTATAAAGGAGGTTGATCTGGCGAGAACACCAGTGAATACACAAAGACAAACTTATCACAGCCTTTGGTCATGTCAGACCAGATGAAATCAACACTTCATACAATACCAGGAAAGTTGTATTGTCATTTCCCATAAATGCACACCTTGATTATAACAGTGAACTTATACGCCCTAAGAAAGAACAGGACATCTGTAAACAATATAGACAGACATTTGCTTGTATTGAATTAGGGTCAGAGATTGGACACGTTGATAATAAAATGAAATCAGGCCATAAAAACAAGACAGTTCTGTAGCCTTGCTTGACAACCTTTGAACAGTAGCATAGTGACAACTAAAGACATGACTAAGAATCAGCAATTAAGATGACGTGTCTCCAGGCACGGCCATAGTGACAGAGAACAGATATGTAGCCTTGGTTGATTGATTGATGACATGTTTCCAGGCACGGTCATAGTGACAGAGAACAGATATGTAGCCTTGGTTGATTGATGACATGGCTCCAGGCACGGCCATAGTGACAGAGAACAGATATGTAGCCTTGGTTGATTGATGACATGGCTCCAGGCACGGCCATAGTGACAGAGAACAGATATGTAGCCTTGGTTGATTGATTGATGACATGTTTCCAGGCACGGCCATAGTGACAGAGAACAGATATGTAGCCTTGGTTGATTGATTGATGACATGTTTCCAGGCACGGTCATTGTTACAGAGAACAGATATGTAGCCTTGGTTGATTGATGACATGGCTCCAGGCACGGCCATTGTTACAGAGAACAGATATGTAGCCTTGGTTGATTGATGACATGGCTCCAGGCACGGCCATTGTTACAGAGAACAGATATGTAGCCTTGGTTGATTGATGACATGGCTCCAGGCACGGTCATTGTGACAGAGAACAGATATGTAGCCTTGGTTGATTGATGACATGGCTCCAGGCACGGCCATTGTTACAGAGAACAGATATGTAGCCTTGGTTGATTGATGACATGTTTCCAGGTACGGCCATTGTTACGGAGAAGCATGCAGCCATGTGGACAGACGGACGGTACTTCCTCCAGGCCAGCCAGCAGATGGACAACAACTGGACCCTCATGAAGATGGGTAAACAACAACAGCACTCTTAGTTCTTGAATGGATATGGCATCTGAAGACACCTAGTTGAAGCTAGTATAAGTGGAAGTTGGTTTCTTCTGCATCTAAAGTTGAAACTTTAAAGCAAATGCACTTAACCACTTTAGTATAGATTGGCCGATGCTTCTCTTGATAAGACATACTACACATGGGACAGTGTACTCTGTGGTGAGATGTGCCAGTATTTTCTGTCTCATTGCGGGTGTGTCACCAGGTCTGAAGGAGACACTCAGCCAGGAGGACTGGCTGATCAGTGTGCTGCCTGACAACTCCACAGTAGGAGTGGACCCCTGGATCATTGCTGCTGGTCCGTGGAGTTCTACATCTCTTACGTCACACACAATAACACAGTGATAATGGTGTAGTACATGTTGTGTACTGTACTTCCAGTGCTAAGTATCTACCATTTTGGTGCTGACTATGGTTACATGACCTGCCTGTTGTTCCATCCAGACCAGTGGAAGAACATGTCTAAGGCCCTGGCCAGTGCAGGCCACTCCCTGGTGGCTGTTCAGGACAACCTGATAGATGCCATCTGGAGGGACCGTCCAACCAGACCCTCCACTCAGCTCCTCACCCTGGGCCTGGGGTTCACGGGTCGGTAGTACCGCTTGGAGCCATTATTGACCTATTCAACATTCTAGAGGTGTTATGTATCCTATCTTGTGATTGGTTGAAAGGTAGTAGCTGTACATGTGTGTACAATGTTTTTGATACAGAAAGCATTTTGTTCAACAGTGACGATGGCATGATGACATCTTCCTCATCAATGGTTCACAGTTAATCCAGGTCCTCCTCTGTTCCAGGTCTGACGTGGCAAGACAAGATGACTGCTCTGAGATCCAAGATGGCCGAGAGGAAGATCTCCTGGTTCGTTGCCACGGCGCTGGATGAGATTGCATGTATGATTCCCTTTATACTGATATAGTTACTATAACACAGCACAGAGACATTTTTCCTATATAATTCACCCTTAACAGTCGTTGGAATTACCACATAAAATAACACCAACTCACTAACCCTGGTCATGTCGAGTTAAAGGGTGCACAGGCTTTCGTTCCAACCCAGCACTAGCACACCTGATTCAACACTTTTTTTTTTTTTTTAACTAGGCAAGTCAGTTAAGAGCAAATTATTATTTACAATGACAGCCTAATCAAATGTCTTGATTGAAGAGTAGTTGATGGGTTGAATCAGGTGTGTTAGTGCTGGGCTGGAACAAAAGTCTGCCCAACCAGTAGACCTACAGGACCACGGGTTGATGCACTTTATTGAATGACCTCACCAAACAGTTACGTTGCATAACCCTGTGAGGTAGACACGACACCCCTGATCACGATCCAAGAACCGTGAGGCTGTACGGGTGTCCCTGTAGATGCCTGTCTGAGCACCTCGTTAGCTGGCCCTAACGAGCCTATAGAGCTCTCAGAGCTGATTGGCTGGCCAGAGTGTTTGTGTTAATTAGGGAGGACAACGTTGATGTTGATTGCAGTCGTCCAGTCACTTTTAGACTAGTGTGTCTAAATGAGGGGGTTTGTCTGGGCTTCTTCCCTAGAGGGTGAGGAGGGTAACCTCATCATCAGAATAATAATAATGATTAGGATCATAATAATAATGATTATGATAATAATAATAACACAGTGCTAGCTAATTTATTTTTAGCAGAAAGACACATTTTTAAATAGCTGTTTACAAGATTCAAACTAATGTACATAAAAATCTAAATCAAATTTGAAATGCTTACATACATTACTGAATTTGTTGAAGGAGAACAGGAAGAATCGTATCCACCAAACAGGTGTAAAGTAGTAGTGTGTTAACTGTGTTACTCTTCCCAGGGCTGTTCAACCTACGTGGCTCTGACATCGAGTACAACCCCGTTTTCTTTGCGTACGCCATCGTAGGAATGAACACAATCAGGTAAAAGATCCTAAAAGCACCTAAATTAATCTAAAAACACTTGACTTTCTTTCCCGACTGTCCTTTCTCTGACACAGTATAGAATGCACAGCATACTTTGATCTCCCATGAGAAGTAGGTCATGAATCTGACCTCTGGCCCCACCTAGGCTCTTCGTGGACATCAAGCGTCTGGCCGTGCCGACGGTGAGGGAGCACCTTCAGCTGGACACGCCCTCCAAGGCGGAGCTTAGCGTCCAGACCGCCCCCTACGAGTCTGTGTTCACGGAGCTGCAGGCCGTGTGTGCCTCGCTGGGGCCCAAGGAGAAGGTGTGGATCAGCGACAAAGCCAGCTGCGCCCTCACGCAGGTCATCCCCAAGGTGAGGGAGTGCGACTGTGTAATGTCTGACACAAAATGGCTGTAGTGGGTGCTCATGCAGGTTATTCCCAAGGTGAGAGAGTATAACTGTGTACTCAGGCACAAAATGACCACTGTGCATAGCTGTATCACATTGGTATAATGATGGGGATGAGTTACCCCCAAACAATGTAAAGTACTTTTGTTAATAAACTCAGCAAAAACTGCGTTTATTTTCAGCAAACTTGGCGTGTAAATATTTGTGTGAACATAACAAGATTCAACAACTGGGACATAAACTGAACAAGTTCCACAGACATGTGACTAACAGAAATGGTATAATGTGTTCATGAACAAAGGGGGTGTCAAAATCAAAAGTTACAGTCAGTATCTGGTATGGCCACCAGCTGCATTAAGTACTGCAGTGCATCTCCTCCTCATGGACTGCACCAGATTTGCCAGTTCTTGCTGTGAGATGTTACCCTACTCTTCCACCAAGGCACCTGCAAGTTCCCGGACATTTCTGGGGGGAACGGACCTAGCCCTCACCCTCCGATCCAACATGTCCCAGACGTGCTCAATGGGATTGAGATCCAGGCTCTTAGCTGGCCATGGCAGAACACTGACATTCCTGTCTTGCAGGAAATCACACACAGAACGAGCAGTATGGCTGGTGGCATTGTCATGCTGGAGGGTCATGTCAGGATGAGCCTGCAGGAAGGGTACCACATGAGGGAGGAGGATGTCTTCTCTGAAACGCACAGCGTTGAGATTGCCTGCAATGACAACAAGCTCAGTCCGATTATGCTGTGACACACCGCCCCAGACCATGACGGACCCTCCACATCCAAATCAATCCCGCTCCAGAGTACAGGCCTCGGTGTAACGCTCATTCCTTCGACGATAAACGCGAATCCGACCATCACCCCTCGTGAGACAACCGCGACTCGTCAGTGAAGAGCACTTTTTGCCAGTCCTGTCTGGTCCAGCGACGGTAGGTTTGTGCCCATAGGTGACGTTGTTGCCGGTGGTGTCTGGTGAGGACCTGCCTTACAACAGGCCTACAAGCCCAGCCTCTCTCAGCCTATTGCGGACATTCTGAGCACTGATGAAGGGATTGTGCGTTCCTGGTGTAACTCGGCAGTTATTGTTGCCATCCTGTACCTGTCCCGGAGGTGTGATGTTTGGATGTACCGATCCTGTGCAGCTGTTACACGATCAGCTGTCCGTCCTGTCTCCCTGTAGTGCTATCTTAGGCGTCTCACAGTAGGAACATTGCAATTTATTGCCCTGGCCACATCTGCAGTCCTCATGCTTCCTTGCAGCATGCCTAAGGCACATTCATGCAGATGAGCAGGGACCATGGGCATCTTTCTCTTGGTGTTTTTCAGAGTCAGTAGAAAGGCCTTTTTAGTGCCCTAAGTTTTCATAACTGTGACCTTAATTGCCTACCGTCTGTAAGCTGTTAGTGTCTTAACGACCGTTCCACAGGTGCATGTTCATTAATTGTTTGTGGTTCATTGAACAAGCATGGGAAACAGTGTTTAAACCCTTTACAATGAAGATCTGTGAAGTTATTTGGATTTTTACGAATTATCTTTGAAAGACGGGGTCCTGAAAAAGGGACATTTCTTTTTTTGCTGAGTTTACATGTAGGCCTATTTAGTAAAATGATATGTGTAGCATCAGGTACCTACTAATGCATTGCTTTGTTTTTCTGTTTTGTCCACAGGCCCACCGGTCTCCTATCCCCTACACTCATCTCTGCCTCGCCAAAGCTGTCAAGAACGCCACCGAGATTCAAGGGATGAAAATGGCCCATGTAGTTACCTTTGACCTTTTGACCCTTACAATTATTTAATTGGATTTTAGACACCATAAAATCACCATAATTGTATCATCAACCAGCCATTGATCATGTTTGACTTTTTCTCCTCAACCACAGATCAAGGATGCTGTCGCCCTTTGTGAGCTCTTCGCTTGGTTGGAAAAAGAGGTACTTTATATGTACTTTTAAAATGTCATTTCCAGTAGTTTTGTAGCTGAAAGTCGTATTACAGTTTTATGGTGGCAGTCTTTTTGGCTGTGAGTGTTGCAATGACTACGTGTCATGTACTGTGTGGTTGTGGTTTTCTAGATTCCAAAAGGCACAGTGACTGAGATCTCCGCAGCAGATAAGGCCGAGGAGTTACGCAGGTGGGGTTCTACTTTTCACTTCAACCGTAAAATAACAAAGCTATGTAACAACAACATCTGTGACGGTTTCTCTCCAACTTCACTTATTATCCTGGACCTTAGATTGAGATTTTATAGGTTCCATGCAGTCACTACACTGTGAAAAATATTTTCTGAAGCACAAGGCAATTGGACAATTGCATACACCTCTCATCTCTTTCTCAAAACACATTGGAGGAGAAGGTCAGAGGGGAGGGACCTCTGGCATTCTCATCCAATGGGTTTTGAGAAGGAGACGAGGAGAGAGTAGAGAGGCCGCAAGGAGTATGTAATTGAGATATTCCCAGTGAGTCAGAAGTTTTTGCATGAGGGATATTTAGCATTTTAACTCCCTCTATTGAAACAATTAGGAACTGTATGTACCTACTTCAACTCTGATGCGTTGTGCATAAGAACAGCCCACAGCCGTGGTATATTGGCCATATACCACACCCCCTCAGTCCTCATTGCTTAAATACACATAAATAAATATTCATGTGGTTTCAGCCAACAGAAAGACTTTGTCGGACTCAGCTTCCCATCCATTTCCAGTGTTGGACCAAATGGAGCAATCATTCATTACAGGTACCTTTGTTTATTGTACAACTTTATTACACTGTAATTAATGTAGAGTTGTCTATAATCATGTTTTTGATAACTTATTTTGTATTTATGTACTTATTTTTGTTGTCCTATAGACCCCTCCCTGAAACCAACAGAACTCTCTCTCTAAACGAAATCTACCTCCTCGACTCTGGAGCCCAGTATATGTAAGCAATAATCCTACATGTAATAATGCTGCACATAATCCTACATGTAATAATGATGCACATAATCCTACATGTAATAATGCTGCACATGATCCCACATGTAATAATGCTGCACATAATCCTACACGTAATAATGCTGCACATACTTCTACACGTAATAATGCTGCACATACTTCTACACGTAATAATGCTGCACATAATCCTCCATGTAATAATGCTGCACATAATCCCACATGTAATAATGCTGCACATAATCCCACATGTAATAATGATGCACATGATCCCACATGTAATAATGCTGCACATGATCCCACATGTAATAATGCTGCACATGATCCCACATGTAATAATGCTGCACATGATCCTACATGTAATAATGCTGCACATGATCCTACATGTAATAATGCTGCACATAATCCTACATGTAATAATGCTGCACATAATCCCACATGTAATAATGCTGCACATAATCCCACATGTAATAATGCTGCACATAATCCCACATGTAATAATGCTGCACATGATCCCACATGTAATAATGCTGCACATGATCCCACATGTAATAATGCTGCACATGATCCCACATGTAATAATGCTGCACATAATCCTACATGTAATAATGCTGCACATAATCCCACATGTAATAATGCTACACATGATCCCACATGTAATAATGCTACACATGATCCCACATGTAATAATGCTGCACATGATCCCACATGTAATAATGCTGCACATGATCCCACATGTAATAATGCTGCACATGATCCCACATGTAATAATGCTGCACATAATCCTACATGTAATAATGCTGCACATAATCCTACATGTAATAATGCTGCACATAATCCTACATGTAATAATGCTGCACATAATCCTACATGTAATAATGCTGCACATAATCCTACATGTAATAATGCTGCACATAATCCTACATGTAATAATGCGACAAATAATCCCACATGTAATAATGATGCACATGATCCTACATGTAATAATGATGCACATAATCCCACATGTAATAATGCTGCACATAATCCCACATGTAATAATGCTACACATAATCCCACATGTAATAATGATGCACATAATCCCACATGTAATAATGCTGCACATAATCCTACATGTAATAATGCTGCACATGATCCCACATGTAATAATGCTGCACATGATCCCACATGTAATAATGCTGCACATGATCCCACATGTAATAATGCTGCACATGATCCTACATGTAATAATGCTGCACATAATCCCACATGTAATAATGCTGCACATAATCCCACATGTAATAATGCTGCACATGATCCCACATGTAATAATGCTGCACATGATCCCACATGTAATAATGCTGCACATGATCCCAGATGTAATAATGCTGCACATGATCCCAGATGTAATAATGCTGCACATGATCCCAGATGTAATAATGCTGCACATAATCCCACATGTAATAATGCTGCACATGATCCCACATGTAATAATGCTGCACATGATCCCACATGTAATAATGTTGCACATGATCCCACATGTAATAATGCTGCACATAATCCCACATGTAATAATGCTGCACATAATCCCACATGTAATAATGCTGCACATAATCCTACATGTAATAATGCTGCACATAATCCCACATGTAATAATGCTGCACATGATCCCACATGTAATAATGCTGCACATGATCCCACATGTAATAATGCTGCACATGATCCCACATGTAATAATGCTGCACATGATCCCACATGTAATAATGCTGCACATGATCCCACGTGTAATAATGCTGCACATGATCCTACATGTAATAATGCTGCACATGATCCCACATGTAATAATGCTGCACATGATCCCACATGTAATAATGCTGCACATGATCCCACATGTAATAATGCTGCACATAATCCCACATGTAATAATGCTACACATTCACCAAATCATGTAATGCGTAATAATGTGACACATAAGAAAAGCACGTTACAAATAAAACATATTGTTCTAATCAATTCTGGTTCTGGTGTTTTCTAGTGATGGAACAACAGACGTCACCCGCACCATGCACTTTGGATCCCCCTCTGCTTATGAGAAGGTAACAATTATCCATATGGCCTCTCCTCTCATGACCTGCTACAGCTTATGACAGAAGGAAAGTCCCAATGGTATGTTCAGTGACCTATAGATTTTCTCTCTATATCTCAGGAAACCTTCACCTATGTTCTGAAGGGACATATAGCCGTCAGCGCTGCCATTTTCCCCAACGGAACCAAAGGTGAGACCTTGTGTGTGGAGTACTCAATGTTGCCAGTGTTTGTTTTTAAATGACTAATATGTGAAATGTAAACCTCCACTCCCCCCTCCTCCACCCTTAGGCCACCTGCTGGACTCGTTTGCCCGCCAGGCGCTGTGGGAGTCTGGGCTGGACTACCTTCATGGTACGGGCCACGGGGTGGGATGTTTCCTCAATGTCCACGAGGGACCCTGTGGGATCTCCTACAAGACCTTCGCCGACGAGCCCCTGGAGGCAGGCATGATTGTCAGCGATGGTGGGGACGTACACACACTCACGTACATGCATGCACACACAGACAGACATGCAGGCACGCATACACACACACACACACACACACACACACACTTACTATCATGCATGCATACACAAACACACAGACAATTTAACTATTTCTCTCTCTCTGTTTCTTTCTGTCTCTGTCTGTTTCTCTCTCACACACCTGAACTTGTCTCCTTCCTTTCCTCAGAACCTGGGTACTATGAGGACGGCTTGTTTGGCATTAGAATTGAAAATGTTGTTCTGGTGGTGCCAGCAAAACCCAAGGTAAGAGATTGACTGAATAAGTATAAAATGAAGTGAAGTGTATATAGATGTTTATGGAGACAGATTGACTGACTACGTGTAAAATGAAGTGGGAAGACCATGTGACCTTTGTGTCTGTGTCCTCAGTACAACTACAGGAACAAGGGCAGTTTGACGTTTGAGCCTCTCACTCTGGTCCCCATCCAAGCCAAGATGGTAAACACAGATCTTCTCACCCAGAAAGAGGTCAGTCTTGGTCCCCATTCTTTGGAATTCATATTTTACCAAACACACTTTCTTTAGGAGGTGTCATTCATTTATTTCTACTAAAATAAAGCATTCATTTATCATTTTAAAAAGTCATCATTATAGAGCTCTATAATGTAAACAGCCCTTGAAACTTGGGTAGAAATACTGTATTGTTTGGTTGAATGAAGTGACACGTAGTAGAGCAGAAATAAAACAATCTTTCAGTTTCAAATCAGCTTTGCCATAGGAGAGAAAGATAATGTATAAGGAGGTCTTCAGGAAATAGGTTAGTAATAGTTCTGCCATTTTGTATGTTATCACTCTGTGTGTGACACTCTCTCTTCTCTTCCTGCAGCGTGATTGGGTGAACGAGTACCACAGGCAGTGCCGGGAGACGATTGGAGCAGAGCTGGAGAGACAGGGCCGCAAGGAGGCCATGGATTGGCTGATCAGGGAAACCCAGCCAATCGCCTGAAGGCTATTCTGTGACTGACTCTTATTTAATTCAATTGTATTGCTCAGGAGTACAATTGATCGTTCAATTGATTGCGCATCTCAGCAGTGATGATAACCATTTCTTTAGATATTTTCTCTGAGAAGCTACTATCTATCGTTCTGGTCTCTGTGTATTTTCACGCTATGCTTCTTTTCTAAAGCACACCACCCATGTCTGAACTGTTTTATGGCGATTCAATAAATATATATGAATAGGAAAGTGTGGGAAAAAGGATCTTTCACAACTTCCAAATAACTTAATCAAAGTTCATTCACTTTAGACAATGTTTTTCCCGAAATAGAAACTTGAATAGGACAAAAAAATCAAACACCCCTCCCATGAAGTGGAACATGCCACCTTGCTCTAGAGCTGCATGTAAAAGTTGGGCGGGTCCAGGATGATACCACTATTGGGATCATTGGCGTAGTCCTGAAAGGTTAGCTCTTCTTGCTCCTTTGATCCACCAGGGGCGATATTCTGGATATTGTCCTCTTCCTCCAGCCCTATGGGTAGAGGGTTACTGTAGATGTAGTAGATTCTGGAGATGTCCTTAGATGCTTCCTGTTTTCTGAAGAATGAGAGAGGGTTTCTGAAACTGGTGGATCTGTTGACAGCTCTGATGTCCACCGGGTTGACTGGTACGTCACGAAGCACAGCACTCTCATACACATGGGCCCTCTTCGACAGCCTGGAGGCGGGAAAAGATATAATGTGCTTTCAGGGAACTGTGGGACTTTCTATGTGTTCTTTCTTGTCGTTTTAAACCAATGCATTAAAATGGCCATCATTATTTTGTGTGCACACCAACATGGTAAAAACGGTTGCTGTAAAAGACCATTCAGTTTTGTCATATGTCCATGGAGTGTCACTGTTCTACTGTGTTAAATGTGGAGTCGTACAGTGAGGAAAAGGCTACACCAGAGGAAGCCGGGCTCATTGTAATGGCATAAATGGAATGGTATTAAACATGGAAACGACATGTTTGACTCTGTTCCATTAATTCCATTCCAGCCGTTACATTGAGCTGGCCTCCTATAGCTCCTTCCACCAGCCTCCTCTGGGCTACACGTCTAGGTTTGTCACCAAAACAACCTTGAAAGGTTCAATGTAATTTAAGCGTCATATTCAATGACCAAATATTTAGTTTGCTCCAATGTAGCCTAACGAGTGAGAGTCATTACTAAGATGACTTTAGCTGAGATGCCAACATGACTCAGAGAGGTAATTGTAAGCCAGAGAGATAAACATGACCCAGAGACAGATGACCTGCGACCGTGACAGGAGATGCTGTAGAGCCTCTTTACTAAGATATATATATATGAAGTATAGGGAATTATGGATACTGTAGTACAACAAGCCTTACCTCCTGCGACCGTGACAGGAGATGCAAAGCGAGAGGTTTTACCCCACCCAAAATCTGTCCACGAAAATAAATTTTTGTATGGAGGTCAACGAGAGAGTGTTGAATTTGTCAATAAAAAATGTACTTGCTGATTTGCTACGTGAGGCTTATTTGATCGAATAGACGTTTCGTAATGGTTGTTATGAATGCGCTGATATAAGTGGACACATGGAATTTCTGCAACTTACCCAAAAACTGACTTTATATATCGGAGATGTGCCTTCTGTCATAGAGATAGATAGAGGACTCATCATGGATATAACCTGTTTTAGAATGGACCTTGCCATTGAGGGCCTCCACCATTTTAAAGTAGTCAACTGAGTGGGGATTCCTATGAGTTAGGAACAATCAATCAATGATGAAGACTTTTAAATAGAGAGAGCCTCAATGGCGCTGCCAATGCTCTCTAACAGACGTTATAATGGCATAGATACAAAGATGAGTGCTTGATCTAACTATGGCCTGTTTACACGATTATCTGCCCTCTCATTGGCTAGAATGGTCCCACCTGATCTCGCCTCCTCCGGCCTGCCTTCCATATTTGAGGACATATCCAATATCTTGTCAATATAATATACAATCTTTGCTAAGATTCATATGTAGTACACAGCATTATGGGTATTGTAGTACATCACGCCTTACCGTCTGCGGTTGTGACAGGATATGCTGCAGAACAGGCCAGTGATGGTGAGAACACACAAGGCTAGAGACATTAGGATGATGTTGAACACCTTGAACTCTGGAAGAAGAAGGAAAGGAAAAAGTGACTATGGTGACCATATTCTAAGAAGAGGGGACTAAGACTAAGGTCCACCTTCATTTCAAGTCAAACACTGAAACGTATTCAAGACACAAAGTCCCACTCAACCAACAACACTCCCAGTTCAACTTACAAATGAAGAGGCTAGATTCAACAGAAACCAAAAAGCAGCCCTGTAGTTGACCTTACCCACCATGTACTGCTGCGTTCATATCCTGGTCGACCGTGGTGAGAGCCGCGGTCCTGTTCATATCAAACGCCATCACCGTCACACTACTGTGGTTGTGGGTCCCAATCCCACTCATGTTGTTGCCATTGGCATCCACCACATGGACTGATCCCAGGCTTCAAGCTCCACTCGCTGATTTAAAAGCCCTCAACACCATGTGACTCCCCCTAACCATTCTTGGCTCTGTTCTGTTGTCGTGGAAACTTGGCACCCCTCTTTTGGCGCCCCCCAGCCTTTGTTCTGCACCCTTTTTAGTTCTTGTACCCCTCTTCCCCCCTCCCATCTCTCCATACACCCCTCGTTTACATATTATTAGTATTCTCTCCATCTCTGAGGGACAGTGAGGGAGAGGGAGTATTCTCTCCATCTCCGAGGGACAGTGAGAGAGAGGGAGAGGGGGATAGTGGTGGAGGGTGGATGGGTAACAGTCTGAATACTCATGGCAGGTTCTGAGTGGTGCCCCACTACATTAACAGGGAGCTACAGTACTTTAGGCCTCTTGGGTTGAACACCACCAACTCTCCCCTCAACACCACCACCCACTTCAGTACAGACAAGATATGTTGTGTTCTGACACTATAATTGATTTCACAGCTAGTTGAGCTTCAGCTAACCAACCCAATAATAGCAATATGCTGCAATATGGCCTCTATAAGAAAAAAGTCCATCATGTTCAATACATCACATATCAGCTTCTCTTCATCACATCCTGTCAAACAAGGAACACACTGTCTGTGTCCCAAATGGCCCCTATCCCTAACTAGTGCACTACTTTTGACCAGAGCCCTTGTCAAAGTAGTGCACTTTATAGGGAATAGGGTCCCATTTGGGGAGCACACACTGTATTGTATTGGAACACATTGCGTAATAGCCTGACTATCTCCAGTAGCATTCCAGTGTGAAATGAAGCATGAAGAGTTGGTAGAGGAATACAATGCTCTCTTTGTCTCGGTCTGCTCTCTGTGCATAGCCCCATATTGTGAAACCATGGCTCCAACCTGGATATAGAGGTCATTATTAGGATTCTCGGTATTCAAAAAAAAGTCTTTCAACCATGCCATCTCCCATCGATCTATGACCATTTTATTTGGGGTTCGTCACTTTCCAGTAGATGTGTGTCTATAGTTCATAGGTCATCATTGGGCCCTTGTGGATGTATCAAATCTACATAAGACCTACTGTCCAATGTCCATATCTGTGAATAGGAAAACATCTCAATCTCCCCTGATACTTCTAGAATAATCCCATCATAGTTGTTGATATCGTATATTTTCCATGCTCATCTTCAGTACTGTTTTAGACATTCTTGACAATATCACAGTCCCCGGCCGCTCAATGCAGTGCCAGACATGTATTAATAGATTGTCCCAGTAGAAGTAAACATCTTTCCACTTTTTCATCTTGTTCTCCTGAGGCTGTCTTCATGGTCATATCATCCCACCAACAAGTTTAATGTGATGAATCTGGCTACGATCCTAGTTAAAGCCATGGAGGGATGGAAGCAATGGTGGAAAAAGTACTAAATTGTCATACTTGAGTAAAAGTAAACATACTGTACCTTAATAGAAAATGATTCAAGTAAAAGTCACCCAGTAAAATACACTTGAGTAAAAGTCTAGAAGTATTTGGTTTTAAATATACTCAGGTGAATGGAATTGCTAAAATGTACTTAAGTACCAAAAGTAAAAGTATAAACCATTTCAAATTCCTTATATTAAGCAAACCAGACGGCACAATTTATTTAGTAATTTTTTTATTGACGGATAGCCAGGGGCACACTCCAACACTCAGACATAATTTACAAATAAAGCATTTGTGTTGAGTGAGTCCGCCAGATAAGAGACAGTAGGGATGACCAGGGATGTTCTCTTGATAAGTGTGTGAATTGGATCATTTTCCTGGGTGTCAGGGAAAATGTATGGAGTAAAATTTATATTATTTTCTTTAGGAATGTAGTGAAGTAAAAGTAAAAGCTGGCAAAAATATAAATAGTACAGTAAAGTACAGATACCCCAAAAACAACTTAAGTACTACTTTAAAGTAGTTTTACTTAAGGACTTTACACCACTGGATGGAAGGAAGGAGAGAGGGGGAGTAATACAGACAGAAATAGCAGGGAGAAGAGAGGAGAAGGGTAGCGACACAGAGAGAGAGAAAGAAGAAGAGAGAGAGAAAGAAAGAACCCACGAATTGGGGGTGTAGAGGGACAGTTCTCTAGACATAGGGGGGTCTGTTCACCTCATGGGAAATCAGTGCCTTGCTCCTCTCTCCGCAATGAGCCAATAGAACGTGGGAGAAATAGTTTCCTTCTGAACTCTCACTGCTGCTTATTTGACTGTCCTGACCGAGACCAGTTGGACAGCAACCAAACTGGCTACTGTAAACCATAGCCCACTAGATAAGTGCTGAGTGTGATTGGTGAATTTGCCTGAAACACAAACAGAATAATGACACGGTAAATATTCAATAACGGAAATTAAATAATGTGGATGTCAAAACAATAATAATAATTTCCTACATCCTCCTTGACTGTGATATCTTATTGTAGGACCTTTTGGAATTTGAAAGAGGGATAGATTTGACTTTATAGTCCACTAGAGGTGAGTATTGACATGGGTTTCTGTCCTGAAACTACTGAAGTTGTTAGACGTTGTACCCTAAATGCTGGTCCAGGATTAGATGTTTCTTTTCCACCTTATAGTTATGGATAGGGTTGAGGAACAGGTCATCTTATCCTAGATCTGCTGTTAGGGGAAAGTTCTTCCTCAAGCCAGTTGTAAAGCACATTATGTCTACATGGAGGACATGCTGCTGAGTTGAGTGACAGTTATAACCTGTATGTGTTGCAGTAATACCACGACACACTGTACTGTATATGTTACAGTAATAACACAACACACTATACTGGCTATGTTACAGTAATAACACGACCCACTATACTGTCTATGTTACAGTAATAACACAACCCACTATACTGTCTGTGTTACAGTAATAACACAACACACTATACTGTCTATGTTACAGTAATACCACGACACACTATACTGTCTATGTTACAGTAATAACACGACCCACTATACTGTCTATGTTACAGTAATAACACGACCCACTATACTGTCTATGTTACAGTAATAACACAACACACTATACTGGCTATGTTACAGTAATAACACGACCCACTATACTGTCTGTGTTACAGTAATAACACAACCCACTATACTGTCTGTGTTACAGTAATAACACAACACACTATACTGTATATGTTACAGTAATACCACAACACACTATACTGTCTATGTTACAGTAATAACACGACCCACTATACTGTCTATGTTACAGTAATACCACGACACACTATACTGTCTGTGTTACAGTAATAACACAACACACTATACTGTATATGTTACAGTAATACCACGACACACTATACTGTCTATGTTACAGTAATAACACGACCCACTATACTGTCTATGTTACAGTAATAACACAACACACTATACTGTCTGTGTTACAGTAATACCACGACACACTATACTGTCTATGTTACAGTAATAACACGACACACTATACTGTCTATGTTACAGTAATAACACGACACACTATACTGTCTATGTTACAGTAATAACACAACACACTATACTGTCTATGTTACAGTAATAACACGACACACTATACTGTCTATGTTACAGTAATACCACGACACACTATACTGTCTGTGTTACAGTAATAACACAACACACTATACTGTATATGTTACAGTAATACCACGACACACTATACTGTCTATGTTACAGTAATACCACGACCCACTATACTGTCTATGTTACAGTAATAACACGACCCACTATACTGTCTATGTTACAGTAATAACACGACACACTATACTGTCTATGTTACAGTAATACCACGACACACTATACTGTCTGTTACAGTAATACCACGACACACTATACTGTCTGTTACAGTAATAACACGACCCACTATACTGTCTATGTTACAGTAATAACACGACACACTATACTGTCTATGTTACAGTAATAACACAACCCACTATACTGTCTGTTACAGTAATACCACGACCCACTACACTGTCTGTGTTACAGTAATACCACGACCCACTACACTGTCTATGTTACAGTAATACCACGACCCACTACACTGTCTATGTTACAGTAATACCACGACCCACTACACTGTCTATGTTACAGTAATACCACGACCCACTACACTGTCTATGTTACAGTAATACCACGACCCACTATACTGTCTATGTTACAGTAATAACACGACCCACTATACTGTCTATGTTACAGTAATAACACAACACACTATACTGTCTATGTTACAGTAATAACACAACACACTATACTGTCTATGTTACAGTAATAACACGACCCACTATACTGTCTATGTTACAGTAATAACACAACCCACTATACTGTCTATGTTACAGTAATAACACAACACTATACTGTCTATGTTACAGTAATAACACGACCCACTATACTGTCTATGTTACAGTAATAACACGACCCACTATACTGTCTATGTTACAGTAATAACACGACCCACTATACTGTCTATGTTACAGTAATAACACAACACTATACTGTCTATGTTACAGTAATAACACGACCCACTATACTGTCTATGTTACAGTAATAACACGACACACTATACTGTCTGTGTTACAGTAATACCACGACACACTATACTGTCTATGTTACAGTAATAACACGACACACTATACTGTCTGTTACAGTAATAACACAACACTATACTGTCTGTGTTACAGTAATAACACGACCCACTATACTGTCTATGTTACAGTAATAACACGACACACTATACTGTCTGTTACAGTAATAACACGACACACTATACTGTATATGTAACAGCTGTTAAGGGTATATTATAAGCAAAAACAGCAATATGGAGACAGATTGACTGATAAGGAAATCAAGCATGACACTGGCCTCTTAAATGTGTTTATTTACCTACTTCCACCGTTTGATATTTTATTCTAGCGTCGCCTATACTGGAGCCTGGCTGTTCTGATCTGAGGGTGTGTGTGTGGCACTGGATGGAACGGTTTATTTGAGCAGCAGTTGGTATTCATAAACTATGCTCCTTACAAGAACCACCGTGGGAAGGAGAGTCTATACTAACTCCATTCACAATTGGGTTCAAATATTAACATCTTTTAATGTGCTAATATGTCTTACAAGCACGCACGCCACTTAATGCACCATCGCTCAGTTATATGGCCGTGAGCTGCCATTTTGTGCCCTGGTCTACACCAAGCTTTCCCATGTGGTTGCTCTTAATGCCGTTTATTTGGGCAAGTGGTGCAGGAATTATATTTTATGAGGAGGGAAAGTGTCTGGGGTAATTATTTGTGTAAACCTTATTCCTCTTGATGTACTTTGTAGAGTAAATAAGCAGAGTTTCTGTCAGAGAGAGTGACAGATAGTTTCAGCATTGCCATGGTAGACTGCAGTGTTTAATGTCGTCATTAATGAATTAATTCCCCTCCCTTACCCCTCACCCGTCTGCCTCACTCACCCTCACCCTCCCCATTGCGCACACCCTTCCTCCTACCCCCTCCGCACCCCATGCCCTCGCCCCTCCTCCCCCTCTCACCCTGCTGTCTATGTTTATGGAAAAGCTGGTAGGGAATTAGTGTTCTGACGCGGTACATTTGTTCTGATGCGGTTCAATGGAAAGGGCCGGCTATTGATTTATTGCACGTGCCAGTTATAATACCCATGATACTTCTTAAGTATCCTGAGTACTCATTACTCTTTTTCGTGTCGGTACAGAACTGATAAATGTTGTTTATCCAGTCATCTGTTGGTTCTAGAATCCCTCTTCATTCTGGTATACATCATCACACAATTCATGCAGCATCTGCCTACTTTGGATGAATAGGTGCCAATATATTCTACTATATGTACATGATATATTATGATGTGGCACGCTGACTGTCTGGGGAGCCTTAGTGGACCTACAGCAGAACATTTTAAAGACCAAATCTTCTAAACTTATTGTACTGTTCTGCATGTTGCCGACACATTTCCTTTTATTTCTACGACCATTTACAAATAGAAGCCAATAAGACCAGCTGTACATGACCAATTAAACCCCTCCCACCACACTCATTTCACCCAGAACAGAACGGGAGCCACCAAGGACCACTGAAACCCCAGGCAGTCAGGACACATTTTATGTGTATGATTTAATGATTCCTGCTGTCATCGCAGTTCCATCCTATTGAATCCATACATACACATGGCACATGGTCATATGTCTTGTATAACAGGTCCCAGTGTAACACACACACACACACACACACACACACACACACACACACACACACACACACACACACACACACACACACACACACACACACACACACACACACACACACACACACACACACACACACACACACACACACACACACACACACACACACACACACACACACACACACACACACGTCCCAGTGTGACTGTATCATATATCAGAGAGGGATTGTACATGGTGCATGACCCATAAACTCTGTTAATACACTGCCTCCACAATCCTGTCTGACCTATACATACCGTTCAGATGCCAACAAGAGCTTTGTAGCCATGCAATGAAATACATATCCAGCTAAGCTTTAATGTTATATTAAACATAATTACTCTTTATGAAAATCCCTGTTTTCATAAACAATATAGCCCTCTGTAATCCCATAATATAGAAACACATCATTTAATGGATTCCTAGAATATCTGTTGCAATCCATGGCTTCACTATATCCCTGACCTCATCCTCCACACAGCTAAAACAGACGGTGATGGACAAGATCCTCGTGACCCCACAGAGAGGTTGTAACTTGTGCCAGATGTGTAGGAGAAATCAGTGGGAGCAAAGATCGTACATGAATCAGAAAGATATGCTTCTTATTTAGTGGTGAATCGTTCTACCAAACAATTATCAAGTTTGCATGTGTGTCGGCCTTCCAAAAACAATTATTGCTTTTCTGCCAAAGCTATTCTGTCTGGAGAGAAGAATACATTTTGACCAATACTTGTCCTATAGATAACGCTTTAGGAAACCCAAGAAAGATTAAATGATTCTATCAATCTCTACCCATCTATCAATCTCTACCTATCTATCCCACCAGAAAGCTATATACTAAAATGCCATAACTTGTCTGTCTGTCTGTCTGTCTGTCTGTCTGTCTGTCTGTCTGTCTGTCTGTCTGTCTGTCTGTCTGTCTGTCTGTCTGTCTGTCTGTCTGTCTGTCTGTCTGTCTGTCTGTCTGTCTGTCTGTCTGTCTGTCTGTCTGTCTGTCTGTCTGTCTGTCTGTCTGTCAGGACTCAATACAACCACGGGGGTATGGATCATAGATCATCCAAGCACCCCCAATGCTCTTTCCTTCCCGGCCCAGCTCAGTGCACTGTTGGCTTGGTACCAAGCCCTCCTTGACCCCCTGAGGATAGCCAGGCCTGCTATTCTGGCTGGTGGTAGCAAATACAGTTTGGCTGGAAGTGGACCGTGGAGACACGGTGGGAACTAAAAGAAGAAAACACTTGTTGCTGTGTTTTGGACTGTTCCTAGTGTGACTAGGTCCTTTTTCTGTTAGGGCTTGTTGCTAGGCTTGTTGCTTGTTGCTAGGCTTGCTTGGGATTGAGATGGATGCAAGCTGGCTATCTGGCAGAGGACTGTAGGGATCTTGATTCATGACAATAAATACATTTCTATAATTCCTGAATCAACTTATTTAGATATGCTTTAATGTATCTAGCCTAAGTCAACAGTCTTGGCATCTGTTGTGATGCAAAGTTGTCCTCTTAGTGGACATTGTAATGACAGCAAACACTTCATAGCCTATGTGCCATGACACAGCCCAAATGTTATCCAAGTGTGTGTGTGTGTGTGTGTGTGTGTAGTTTGGCCATCGTCACAGGGTGTGTGTGTCAGCGGTTTGCCCCTCGTCACAGTGTGTGTGTGTGTGTGTGCGGTTTGCCCCCCGTCACAGTGTGTGTGTGTGTGTGTGTGTGTGTGTGTGTGTGTGTGTGCGAGCGGTTTGCCCCTCGTCACAGTGTGTGTGTGAGCGGTTTGCCCCTCGTCACAGTGTGTGTGTGAGCGGTTTGCCCCTCGTCACAGTGTGTGTGTGTGTGAGCGGTTTGCCCCTCGTCACAGTGTGTGTGTGTGTGTGTGTGAGCGGTTTGCCCCTCGTCACAGTGTGTGTATGTGTGTGAGCGGTTTGCCCCTCGTCACAGTGTGTGTGTGTGTGTGTGTGTTTGTGTGTGTGTGTGTGAGTGAGCGGTTTGCCCCTCGTCACAGTGTGTGTGTGTGTGTGTGTGTGTGTGTGAGCTGTTTGCCCCTCGTCACAGTGTGTGTGTGTGTGAGCTGTTTGCCTCTCGTCACAGTGTGTGTGTGTGTGATCAGTTTTCCCCTGGTCACAGTGTGTGTGTGAGCGGTTTGCCCCTCGTTACAGTGTGTGTGTGTGTGTGTGTGAGCGGTTTGCCCCTCGTCACAGTGTGTGTGTGTGTGTGTGTGAGCGGTTTGCCCCTCGTCACAGTGTGTGTATGTGTGTGAGCGGTTTGCCCCTCGTCACAGTGTGTGTGTGTGTGTGTGTTTGTGTGTGTGAGTGAGCGGTTTGCCCCTCGTCACAGTGTGTGTGTGTGTGTGTGAGCTGTTTGCCCCTCGTCACAGTGTGTGTGTGTGTGTGAGCTGTTTGCCTCTCGTCACAGTGTGTGTGTGTGTGATCAGTTTTCCCCTCGTCACAGTGTGTGTGTGAGCGGTTTGCCCCTCGTTACAGTGTGTGTGTGTGTGTGTGAGCGGTTTGCCCCTCGTCACAGTGTGTGTGTGAGCGGTTTGCCCCTCGTCACAGTGTGTGTGTGAGCGGTTTGCCCCTCGTTACAGTGTGTGTGTGAGCTGTTTGCCCCTCGTCACAGTGTGTGTGTGAGCTGTTTGCCCCTCGTCACAGTGTGTGTGTGAGCTGTTTGCCCCTCGTCACAGTGTGTGTGTGAGCGGTTTGCCCCTCGTCACAGTGTGTGTGTGAGCGGTTTGCCCCTCGTTACAGTGTGTGTGTGAGCGGTTTGCCCCTCGTTACAGTGTGTGTGTGAGCGGTTTGCCCCTCGTCACAGTGTGTGTGTGTGTGTGTGAGCGGTTTGCCCCTCGTTGCAGTGTGCTACGTAACAATAATTGGGTCACATTTCAAATGAGCCAATGCAGAAAAGGCTTCCCTCCCTACCACAAGAGAACATAGACCACCCAGTACTCTCTAAGGGGGTTGTCACAAGGGAACAATCACTTTATAGTCTAGTGGGAAAATGTGGTCATTTTATGTGGTCAGTTCAACTACACCCTTAAAACAACCTTACTACATAAAGATCTATTGTAAGTTGCTCTGGTAAAAGTGTCTGCTAAATGACTAAAATCTAAATATAATTCAAACTGAATTTAAGTCAATATAATATATCTCAACAAAATTTTCATTTTTTGCTCATGGAGACTTATAAAAAAAAAAAAACTGTTCATTCTCACACAGCTCTCTCTCTCCGCCTCCTGTTGTCAAGGTGAACATTTCAGGACAAACTCAGTCAAGTCAGTTTCTCTCTCCCTGTGATGTCACTCCTCCGAGGTGATCCCCTCTTCCAGACAAGAGAGTGTGTGTGTAAGAGACAGGTTGCGTCCCAAATGGCTACATATTCCCTACATAGTGCACTACATTTGACCAGAGACATACAGTATGGACCCTGGTCAAAAGTAGTGGGTTTTGGGATACAGCCAGAGAGTGTAGAGCTGGCATGTGGGAGCCTTGACAGCCCAGACAAATACCCTGATCTATGTCCGTGTGTGCGGTCATCAGACAGAGCACCACAGTCTGTGCTTTGTACCAAACACACACTCTGTCATGAAGATGAACTCTCCCACACACACACAACCACCCCCTAGTCAACCCTGTTACTTGAACAAAACCCATCAGATGTGCATTAATACTCATATCTCTGACAGGCTGATGAGGGAGGCTTGCTAATACACAGTCCCTACAAGATCCAATAATGATTATGATTTGGAAAACTCTACAGCAGGGGTGTTCAACTCTTAACCTACGAGGTCCGGAGCCTGCTACTTTTCTGTTCTGATAATGACTGGCATCCACCTGGTGTCCCAGGTCTGAATCAGTCCCTGATCAGACGGGAAGAATGAGACAACTCAGAGGAACTGGCTTCCAGGTCCAGAGTTGAGTTTGAGGGTGCTAGAGGATAACTTTCTTGTTTAATGAAACTTGTTTTTACTTCCATGCTATTACAATGAATTGACATTATGATAAAATAATTAGACACATTGGACCTGGAACTAAAACCTTATGGTTTCAAATACCACCTTTAAATCCAACGTCCTTTCACTCATGCCTCCCATTCCTTTAACACTTGTACAGATTTAGGAAGAACTAAGGATCATCCCATCCTCGTCATCCTAATGGAGAGGCCTATGAAGAACTAAGGATCATCCCATCCTCGTCATCCCAATGGAGAGGCCTAGGAAGAACTAAGGATCATCCCATCCTCGTCATCCCAATGGAGAGGCCTAGGAAGAACTAAGGATCATCCCATCCTCGTCATCCCAATGGAGAGGCCTAGGAAGAACTAAGGATCATCGCATCCTCGTCATCCCAATGGAGAGGCCTAGGAAGAACTAAGGATCATCCCATCCTCGTCATCCTAATGGAGAGGCCTATGAAGAACTAAGGATCATCCCATCCTCGTCATCCCAATGGAGAGGCCTAGGAAGAACTAAGGATCATCCCATCCTCGTCATCCCAATGGAGAGGCCTAGGAAGAACTAAGGATCATCCCATCCTCGTCATCCCAATGGAGAGGCCTAGGAAGAACTAAGGATCATCCCATCCTCGTCATCCCAATGGAGAGGCCTAGGAAGAACTAAGGCGAGAGAACTAAAGTAGCTCATCTTTCTTGGCAGTGGAGAGGAGACTTTTTGGAGGGAAGAGTCTTTGAATACAGTTGTAGAGACTCCCTAGACTGGAATGCAGTTGTAGAGACTCCCTAGACTGGAATGCAGTTGTAGAGACTCCCTAGACTGGAATGCAGTTGTAGAGACTCCCTAGACTGGAATACAGTTGTAGAGACTCCCTAGACTGGAATACAGTTGTAGAGACTCCCTAGACTGGAATACAGTTGTAGAGACTCCCTAGACTGGAATACAGTTGTAGAGACTCCCTAGACTGGAATACAGTTGTAGAGACTCCCTAGACTGGAATACAGTTGTAGAGACTCCCCAGACTGGAATACAGTTGTAGAGACTCCCTAGACTGGAATACAGTTGTAGAGACTCCCTAGACTGGAATACAGTTGTAGAGACTCCCTAGACTGGAATACTTACATTTTAGTATTTTATTCATCATCTGACATACTTCTTGGCTGTGTCTGGATGCTGGAGTCCAGGGAGACCATGTATTTTATACAGAACCTTCATAGGTGTGTCTGGATGCTGGAGTCCAGGGAGACCATGTATTTTATACAGAACCTTCATAGGTGTGTCTGGATGCTGGAGTCCAGGGAGACCATGTATTTTATACAGAACCTTCATAGGTGTGTCTGGATGCTGGAGTCCAGGGAAACCATGTATTTTATACAGAACCTTCATAGGTGTGTCTGGATGCTGGAGTCCAGGGAGACCATGTATTTTATACAGAACCTTCCTAGGTGTGTCTGGATCAGGATTATGGGTTGGTGTCCATCCTACCTGTCCTGTACAAACACCCAATGGGAGTTTCTCACAGTCTAACCTCACAGGTCCAACTAGGTGATGATCCCTTAATAATCCATGTTGGTCAGAGTACACAACACCATGCCTACTGAAAACTTGCACGTTCAGTTTACATCCAGGTGTAATTAGCAGGTCTAAATAGACTTCTTCTGTCCATGTTGTACTATACAAGGGTTAGTGCTTAATTACTGGTTATGGTATCATGCAAGTATTTTATTCAACGTCTGACAGAAGTGCAGTACAATAAAGCTGCCACTAAATGCTGATCTTAGGTCAGTTTTTATACCTAATGAGAGATAGTTGGTTAATATGCCCCTATCTCCTCTCCTCCTCTTCAACTCTTCTCTCCTCTCCTCCTCCTCATTCCATTTGTGTGTTCTCAGCATTGTACTGTAGTGTAAAACTCATCCATCACATTACAGTGGCATCTCTAGTTTCATCTACACACCTTGGATAGGAACATACTGTGCATCCAAATGGCACCCTATTCCCTGCAAAGTGTATTATTTTTGACAAAAGTAGTGCACTACATAGGGGGAGGGCTAGTCAAAAGTATCGCTGTACAGATGCTGTATCCTAATTCGATCCTCCTGTTGTTGCAGGAATCATCCTGCACAGCAGGAAATGCAAACTTCAAGGATGGTAATTTCCCCTTTAAAATTTCAGACTTGATTTTCCCTTATGAAAAATGTATCAACACCTACAGAAATGTCCATTAATTATAATCCACCCAATAATTCACTTTTCCTGTTGCGCAGGATTCTTTTCCTGATGTAGCAAACGGGCTCACATTAAGATCCTACATCTGTATCTAGGGAATATGGTGGCATTAGAGACCATAGTCTGTCTTGATCATCTAACTCCCATGAATGTTATATGAATCTCTGTATGTGATAAGAGGGGTGCTATCTGCCGTACCACAAGAGTAGAGTCAACTCACAGTCGATTAACTAAGCTTGAACACTTGTTGATAAGGTAGAATAATTTAATAAACAAACTTAACAAGGGTGGCTTTTAATCCTTAGACTACTAGTCATTTCTATATGTGAATGTACCATTAGGGAGGGTGAGTAGAGTGATGGTTCACCATAGAGGAGTGTGTAGCTTTCAGCCATATACAGATCTTTATCCTTGAAGTGCAGTTGATCCAAGGTCGTCCCTCACACTGTGTGGCTTAATCAGTGTGAAGCAGAACGTATGGAGACAGTGTCTGTATGTCAGGCCCATGGCCATACATCAGACCCAGTTCTCCTCGCCCTCTCACCTCAGGCGGATGAATGAAGACAAGGAACTGTGGTTATGTCTGATGATGTGGTGTAGGAAGGAGGAGGGAGTGTACCAGTGTGTGGCACACACATGCAGATAAATACTGGAGGATGAATAACAGTATGTGAGAAAGAGAGGGAGAGAGAGGATATGGGGGAGGGGAGAGAGGGAGAGAGATAAGGGAGAGAGGGAGAGAAAGGGCGAGAGAGAGGGAGCAAGGGAGAGGGAATGAGGGAGAGAAAGGGCGAGAGGGCGAGAGAGAGAGCGAGAGCGAGGGAGAGAGAGAGAGAGAGAGCAAGAGAGCGAGGGAGAGAGTGAGGGAGAGGGAACGAGGGAGATATACACAGAGAGAGATACTCAGCCTGTTCTCTATCTGTTGTGCACTCACCCACTCCGTCACCACCCACTTACACCATTCACAATCCTCAACCATTTTAGGATCTCTGCAGTGCTGCTATGGGGTCTAACAGAATCAAAAACAGCATTCCTGTCCCTCCACTCTTCCATAACTCTACAAACACCAGCCCCAGACACACAGTCTATGTGTATCCAGTACAATGCCTTCAGCACAGCTAGGATTGAAATGATTGGGTATAAGGCCTTTAAAAACGCTGTATTAATGTAAACCGGATGATTGAATCAAATGAAGTGTTACCACTTGTTGACTATACAGTATTGTCTGTCCTTTACCATGTTTCTAGTCACTAAGACTTTAATGCCTTTGTAGCCCAGGCTACAATGGCCTCAGAGTAGGGCAATTACAATCAGAGTTTCTGGTTTAGGAATGTGTGGGAGAGTGTGTCTGGTCTGGTGGTGGTGCATCATAAAGACTGTATAAGCATAGCTGGACAACTCCTACAGCTCTGGTATAGAAACATTACATTACTTGAACTGACCTGAACAACTTGAAAAAGACACGGCTAACTATTTTGTCTGAAGATTACATAGTCATTCTGAATTACACATACATGCATCAGTACAGACGTTGGTTGATATGAAATTGATACAACTTTCAACTGAACAATGGGAACAGTGAAACATTTGCTACTTTGGGTACAGAGAGTGATGACCAGCAGGTTTAGCCAGTTCAAGGCTGGATTGGTCACGAGTTGAGGCCTCTGAGAATGTTGTGTCCTGTGTAATCTGGGTTGTCGTCAGGCATCCGGCTGGCTGGGCTGTCCCCCACAGCCACAGCGACAGAGGACACCCAAACAGTCTCTCCGACTGCTCAGAAAAATGGCCTACCTTCTTTCTCTCTCCTTCTTCCTCCTCTTCCTAGGACTCACACAGGCCCACCCTCTCCAGCTTGATGAGAAGGATGAGATGGTCTTCACAGAAGACCCAGATGATCTGGTGGACATCACCACCAGGATCCTGGAGACCAACAATGGCACCACAGAGACGCTGATGGAAGGAGACGTCATGGTCCCCAGGACCAGGACCGCCATCAGGTGCTTGTGGTCCAACGAATGCCTCTGGGAGAGGAAGAAGTCAGAGAACCTCGTCACGGTTCCTTACACGCTCAGCTCAGATTTTGACTCTCATTCCCAGGGGAAGATCAAGTACGCCATGAACACCTTCCACACCAAGACCTGCGTGCGCTTCGTCCAACGTAGCAACCAGAGGGACTACCTTAGCATCGAAAGCAGATCCGGCTGTTCTTCATGGGTTGGCAAAACCGGAGGGAAGCAGCTCGTATCCCTGGAAAAAAGAGGGTGTGTTTACCACGGTACCATCCAGCACGAGCTGCTCCACGCTCTGGGTTTCTACCACGAACAGAACAGGAGTGACCGCGACAAGTACATCAGGATCAACTGGGAGTATGTTGAACGCGGGGAGGAGCCCAACTTTGACAAAGAGGACACCGACAACCTGGACATTCCTTATGACTACTCCTCCGTCATGCATTATAATAGATGGTCCTTCAGCACTGTGTATAGAAAGGAGACGATCACTCCTATTCCTGATGCCACTGTGTCCATCGGACAGAGCTTGGAGATGTCTGCGATCGACGTTCAGAGGGTTAACAAGCTCTACAGGTGTTAAAGGGAGGGAAAGGTTGGAGCTGAATCTGATGTCTGAATCTAATGTCTGAATCTGATGTCGGACGGTCAATGTTAAAATGATCTGGCATTGTGTTGTTTGGAGGCCACGTGGGGTTAACTCATTTTGTCATGTTCATTACTTGATAGTAATGGAAATAATAAATCTCACAGAGCACATAAGTCCTCTCTTTCTTTTGTCAAGTAATTTCAGTCAATTGTCCACACTACATAATTTAGGGTTATGGTTAGGGTTAGGGTTGAGCCAGGGGATGAACATGAACCTAGAGTTAAGGTTAGGGTTATGGTTAGGGTTATGGTTAGGGTTATGGTTAGGGTTAAGGTTGAGCCAGGGGATGAACATGAACCTAGAGTTAAGGTTAGGGTTATGGTTAAGGTTAAGGTTAGGGTTATGGTTATGGTTGAGCCAGGGGATGAACATGAACCTAGAGTTAAGGTTAGGGTTATGGTTAAGGTTATGGTTAGGGTTAAGGTTAGGGTTAAGGTTAGGGTTATGGTTAAGGTTAGGGTTGAGCCAGGGGATGAACATGAACCTAGAGTTAAGGTTAGTTGAACAGTTGTTGATAGTTAGTTTGAACATCTATAAATCATCTGACGGGGACTATCCAGATAAAGTGGGATTCTACTGGTTCACTCCCACTGACCATGCACTTGCAGAGTCTCCCTCCATCCTTCTTGTTCTAGACACACTTATCTTCCAGCCCCTGGTCCGACAGACAGACACACACATTCTCTCTCTGAATGCTTTATGAAACCATATCTTTTGCCATAGTGGAAGCATGGCCTGCGTCTCAAATCGCTCCCTATTCACATACATAGTGCCCTACTTTTGACCAGGGTCCATGCCCTATGGTCCCTGGTCAAAAGTAGTACACCAAATAGGGAATAGGGTGCCATGTGGGCCATGTGGGATGCAAGCCATGGACAACATCCTATCTGTTCATTGTCATATGTTAATGCGGATGAGGATGAGCCACATGTTGAATTACATGTAGAAAGATCTAGCTATCTTTGGATCTCTGGTACTAGGAGGAATGCATGTCCATGTGAAAGTGCTCTTAAAATGGAACTGGGCATCTTCTTGAGTCTAGTGGAATGAGTGCATTTGGCAAGAGTACAAAGGCAGAGGAATACAGTAGATGACATATTGTGGAAGATTTCTTAAAAAGCATATGGATTCTTTCCCTTTGCCATTAGGTCTATCTTTTCCATCTAATAGCACTGGTTCTGTTATGAAGACTCACCTCATGCGTTTTAAAGTATAGAAGTGACTCAAAGCCTAAAGAAAATGTTAAATGGAAGCAAGGAGGTTGATTTCGCTCCTATCTTCCTTTACATCTGCAGAGCTATCATGGAGTTCTGGAACACTCCTAAATCAATGACTATAATGGAACACTCCTAAATCAATATGACTATAATGGAGCTATGGAACACTCCTAAATCAATATGACTATAATGGAACACTCCTAAATCAATATGACTATAATGGAACACTCCTAAATCAATATGACTATAATGGAACACTCCTAAATCAATATGACTATAATGGAGCTATGGAACACTCCTAAATCAATATGACTATCATGGAGCTATGGAACACTCCTAAATCAATATGACTATCATGGAGCTATGGAACACTCCTAAATCAATATGACTATAATGGAGCTATGGAACACTCCTAAATCAATATGACTATAATGGAGCTATGGAACACTCCTAAATCAATATGACTATAATGGAGCTATGGAACACTCCTAAATAAATATGACTATAATGGAACACTCCTAAATCAATATGACTATAATGGAGCTATGGAACACTCCTAAATCAATATGACTACAATGGAGTTCTGGAACACTCCTAAATCAATATGACTATAATGGAGCTATGGAACACTCCTAAATCAATATGACTATAATGGAGCTATGGAACACTCCTAAATCAATATGACTATAATGGAGCTATGGAACACTCCTAAATCAATATGACTATAATGGAGCTATGGAACACTCCTAAATCAATATGACTATAATGGAGCTATGGAACACTCCTAAATCAATATGACTATAATGGAGCTATGGAACACTCCTAAATCAATATGACTATAATGGAGCTATGGAACACTCCTAAATCAATATGACTATAATGGAACACTCCTAAATCAATATGACTATAATGGAACACTCCTAAATCAATATGACTATAATGGAACACTCCTAAATCAATATGACTATAATGGAACACTCCTAAATCAATATGACTATAATGGAACACTCCTAAATCAATATGACTATAATGGAACACTCCTAAATCAATATGACTATAATGGAGCTATGGAACACTCCTAAATCAATATGACTATCATGGAGCTATGGAACACTCCTAAATCAATATGACAATCATGGAGCTATGGAACACTCCTAAATCAATATGACTATAATGGAGCTATGGAACACTCCTAAATCAATATGACTATCATGGAGCTATGGAACACTCCTAAATCAATATGACTATCATGGAGCTATGGAACACTCCTAAATCAATATGACTATAATGGAGCTATGGAACACTCCTAAATCAATATGACTATAATGGAACACTCCTAAATCAATATGACTATAATGGAGCTATGGAACACTCCTAAATCAATATGACTATAATGGAGCTATGGAACACTCCTAAATCAATATGACTATAATGGAGTTCTGGAACACTCCTAAATCAATATGACTATAATGGAGCTATGGAACACTCCTAAATCAATATGACTATAATGGAGCTATGGAACACTCCTAAATCAATATGACTATAATGGAACACTCCTAAATCAATATGACTATAATGGAGCTATGGAACACTCCTAAATCAATATGACTACAATGGAGTTCTGGAACACTCCTAAATCAATATGACTATAATGGAGCTATGGAACACTCCTAAATCAATATGACTATAATGGAGCTATGGAACACTCCTAAATCAATATGACTATAATGGAGCTATGGAACACTCCTAAATCAATATGACTATAATGGAGCTATGGAACACTCCTAAATCAATATGACTATAATGGAGTTCTGGAACACTCCTAAATCAATATGACTACAATGGAGCTATGGAACACTCCTAAATCAATATGACTATAATGAAGTTCTGGAACACTCCTAAATCAATATGACTATAATGGAGTTCTGGAACACTCCTAAATCAATATGACTATAATGGAGTTCTGGAACACTCCTAAATCAATATGACTATAATGGAACTATGGAACACTCCTAAATCAATATGACTATAATGGAGTTCTGGAACACTCCTAAATCAATATGACTATAATGGAGTTCTGGAACACTCCTAAATCAATATGACTATAATGGAGCTATGGAACACTCCTAAATCAGACTATAATGGAGTTCTGGAACACTCCTAAATCAATATGACTATAATGGAGCTATGGAACACTCCTAAATCAATATGACTATAATGGAGTTCTGGAACACTCCTAAATCAATATGACTATAATGGAGTTCTGGAACACTCCTAAATCAATATGACTATAATGGAGTTCTGGAACACTCCTAAATCAATATGACTATAATGGAACACTCCTAAATCAATATGACTATAATGGAACCCTCCTAAATCAATATGACTATAATGGAGCTATGGAACCCTCCTAAATCAATATGACTATAATGGAGCTATGGAACCCTCCTAAATCAATATGACTATAATGGAGCTATGGAACCCTCCTAAATCAATATGACTATAATGGAGCTATGGAACCCTCCTAAATCAATATGACTATAATGGAGTTCTGGAACACTCCTAAATCAATATTACTATAATGGAGCTATGGAACACTCCTAAATCAATATTACTATAATGGAGCTATGGAACACTCCTAAATCAATATGACTATAATGGAGTTCTGGAACACTACTAAATCAATATGACTATAATGGAGTTCTGGAACACTCCTAAATCAATAAGACTATAATGGAACAACTCTGTCAAAGTGGCTGGAATTTCGTTTTGGTTGCACACGAGAAGGCAGATAGATATCTGACAGAAACATATTTTGAAAACAAGATGAAGAAGCCAACTATGTCCCAGTATCCACACTACTTAGTATGCATTGTCAATACATCTCTTCATTTTATGAAGTGTACAAGTTTGGCTATTGGGATACAAACAAGATGTCCGACAGCTGTAACATTGGAGAAGCTCCAGAACGGTTGTGGTCTGGGAGAATTCGTTTTTCCAAAGACGTTTCTCTTCGTTCTCTTGAGAGGACACGCAGTGACCAAAGTGTCAAATCAACCTGATTAGATTTGACATGTTGATGTAGCATTTCTGGAGAGGAAACTGAAAGCAAGACAACACTATAATACTGTATATAGTCCATCTATGACATCTTTATAAACTCTTTATTTTTTGCAGAAGAGCTGACTTGTGGTATCCACCTCCATATCAAACTACAGTTCTCTACTGAACTACAGTCTCAGCAATAACTTCTGGACATATCTTGAATCGTTGCTGTAAAAAGTGACTGCATAAATCCTCTCAAAGACCCAAAGACCCAAAGACCCAAAGACCGCTCCAGTGATTTAAACCCCAACATTACAGTTGTGTAGGGACAAGGCTTGCTTTTTCTCCCTCTGTTGCTCAGATGGATAGTAGTCTCAGATGGATAGTAGGCTCAGATGGATAGTAGGCTCAGATGGATAGTAGGCTCAGATGGATAGTAGGCTCAGATGGATAGTAGGCTCAGATGGATAGAAATGTTAAGCTTTCGTATAGGATTTGCTAATCAAATTAAGATGGCCGCCGTCCTTTTGCGATGATGTGATGCGATCATCACCGTAGAGACGCCTTGTTACCCTGGGGTGTATTCCCTAACTTCCCTAACAGGTTGCTAATAGGTTGCTAATAGCGGAAGCTGACTTGTACTAATGTCACGACCACTTAAAAGTGATATGGAACTAATTAATGCAATTCCTCTAGTTCTCATAATAGGAGATTTTCACGTTAAGGCGTGGAGGGAAAATAAATACATTCCATTGGAATATCAGGTTTAGACTAACTGAGTAAAAATAATAAACTTTCCCTCAAGTTCATAACTGTTAGCCTGGGATGGGGAATGATAGCTAAGCTAACAGTGCCATGGGTCTCTGGGTCTGGGGTCTGACATGCTAGCTGCTCCTGTATGTACTGTATATTCAGGGGCGATACTATGGAACCGTTAGCTGTAACACTCTGGGATGTTAAAACGTACTGTGAAAGGATTCTGTGAGAGTGTTACATAGATCTTGTTTTCACAGTGTTAAGTTCTTTAAGTGGCGTGTTAACAGTGTTTGTGTCTGAGCTATGTGGTGGGAGTGGTGTATTTATGGCCCTAAGGTCATTTCTGCTTTATGTTCGACCATTCTCGGGTGTGCAGTGCTCATTGTATCCATGAGAGACACCTCCATGGAAGAGGAGTCCCTTGTAAAGAATCAGTCATAGTTCAACATTCAACTCTGTCTAGGACCACCAGAGAGTTGTATAAATATGACTCTGAGTCAACCTACAGTTGATTCATATGTGGGCTATGACAGTTGTAGTGACATGGAGTCATCCCTTGCCATGGAATTCTCATGCAGTGGTGCTCACAGTCCGCTTGTCATGTCATGGTGGAACTCAGACCTCCTAACCTAAAGTTTTACCTCAGTGTTGAAAAACAAATCTAAAGATGAGTTAGTCATCTTTTAGAAATGAAAGAATGACATCGTATATAATTGAAGTGTGAATGGCATACATCTATTCCAACAACATTATCCCTCACAATTACATTTTAAACTTGATTGAACATCCACTAAGTCAGGGGTGTCAAACTCATTCCACGGAGGGCCTAGTGTCTGCAGGTTTTTGGTTTTTCCTTTCAATAAAGCCCTAGACAACCAGGTGTGGGGAGTTCCTAACTAATTAGTGATGTTAATTCATCAATCAAGTACAAGGGAGGAGCGAAAACCCGCAGACACTCGGCCCCCCGTGGAATGAGTTTGACACCTGTGCACTAAGTCATTAGTAAATCTCAATATGACTATAATGGAGTTCTGGAACACTCCTAAATCAATATGACTACAATGGAGCTATGGAACACTCCTAAATCAATATGACTATAATGAAGTTCTGGAACACTCCTAAATCAATATGACTATAATGGAGTTCTGGAACACTCCTAAATCAATATGACTATAATGGAGTTCTGGAACACTCCTAAATCAATATGACTATAATGGAACTATGGAACACTCCTAAATCAATATGACTATAATGGAGTTCTGGAACACTCCTAAATCAATATGACTATAATGGAGTTCTGGAACACTCCTAAATCAATATGACTATAATGGAGCTATGGAACACTCCTAAATCAGACTATAATGGAGTTCTGGAACACTCCTAAATCAATATGACTATAATGGAGCTATGGAACACTCCTAAATCAATATGACTATAATGGAGTTCTGGAACACTCCTAAATCAATATGACTATAATGGAGTTCTGGAACACTCCTAAATCAATATGACTATAATGGAGTTCTGGAACACTCCTAAATCAATATGACTATAATGGAACACTCCTAAATCAATATGACTATAATGGAACCCTCCTAAATCAATATGACTATAATGGAGCTATGGAACCCTCCTAAATCAATATGACTATAATGGAGCTATGGAACCCTCCTAAATCAATATGACTATAATGGAGCTATGGAACCCTCCTAAATCAATATGACTATAATGGAGCTATGGAACCCTCCTAAATCAATATGACTATAATGGAGTTCTGGAACACTACTAAATCAATATGACTATAATGGAGTTCTGGAACACTCCTAAATCAATAAGACTATAATGGAACAACTCTGTCAAAGTGGCTGGAATTTCGTTTTGGTTGCACACGAGAAGGCAGATAGATATCTGACAGAAACATATTTTGAAAACAAGATGAAGAAGCCAACTATGTCCCAGTATCCACACTACTTAGTATGCATTGTCAATACATCTCTTCATTTTATGAAGTGTACAAGTTTGGCTATTGGGATACAAACAAGATGTCCGACAGCTGTAACATTGGAGAAGCTCCAGAACGGTTGTGGTCTGGGAGAATTCGTTTTTCCAAAGACGTTTCTCTTCGTTCTCTTGAGAGGACACGCAGTGACCAAAGTGTCAAATCAACCTGATTAGATTTGACATGTTGATGTAGCATTTCTGGAGAGGAAACTGAAAGCAAGACAACACTATAATACTGTATATAGTCCATCTATGACATCTTTATAAACTCTTTATTTTTTGCAGAAGAGCTGACTTGTGGTATCCACCTCCATATCAAACTACAGTTCTCTACTGAACTACAGTCTCAGCAATAACTTCTGGACATATCTTGAAGCGTTGCTGTAAAAAGTGACTGCATAAATCCTCTCAAAGACCCAAAGACCCAAAGACCGCTCCAGTGATTTAAACCCCAACATTACAGTTGTGTAGGGACAAGGCTTGCTTTTTCTCCCTCTGTTGCTCAGATGGATAGTAGTCTCAGATGGATAGTAGTCTCAGATGGATAGTAGGCTCAGATGGATAGTAGGCTCAGATGGATAGTAGGCTCAGATGGATAGTAGGCTCAGATGGATAGTAGGCTCAGATGGATAGTAGGCTCAGATGGATAGTAGGCTCAGATGGATAGTAGTCTCAGATGGATAGTAGTCTCAGATGGATAGTAGTCTCAGATGGATAGTAGTCTCAGATGGATAGTAGTCTCAGATGGATAGTAGTCTCAGATGGATAGTAGTCTCAGATGGATAGTAGTCTCTTGTGACGTATTCGGTTCAGTGTTCGGAAATTAGATGGATAGATATGCTTGTCTCTGGGAACGCATACATGTTTGATGTGGGAGTTGCCCATGAAAAATAACGCTGGGAAACAATGTCTCAGACACTCAGGGGGAATCATGTATGTGGGGGACGGACACAGGAGCACACAGCCGCCCCAAAGATAGAACCGACTGACATCTCCAAATCTCTCAGCAGCCTTGCATGGAGACTGTTGGAAAAATGTGCCCTCCTGTTGACTTGTGTGTTCACACAGGGTGCATGGACACGGGAAACAGGCAGGGTCTGGGGCTCGTAGTGGGCCAGATACCTTCATGTCTCGTACATCACGGCAGTGGTTCTCACAGATACAGTTTAGTAGTCCAGATTGTTCCAGTTTATATTCATTCATTCTCTGTTCTCTTCTCAACACAATCCAGTGTGGCTTTCCCTGTAGTTGAAGAAGAATCAGACAGGTTTGGTAACCATTGCCAACCCCAACAGTGAAATCACATACACCACAGCTCACAGTACATTGACTACGCTCATCCAAGCGTGGAGAGAGGGGATGGAGGGATGGAGTGGAGAGGTATTGGGTTCTGTCCCCAGAGACAAGACACTCTGGAGGGGCTATATATTGTAAAACCTCTGCCAGCTGCACCGGACAACCCTGCCTGGGTTCAAATCATCTTCGTTTTCTTTTATATCCGTTCACTGTGCTTGATTGAGCTTACCTGACGCAATAGAACCAATGGAATAGTCGCAAAAGTGCCGACCCCATCCATCTGGCAGTCCAGACAGACTCTAATAAAACCATCAAACTATTTGAAGGGAAACAAATGCAGTTTGAACCCAGGTCTTCCACTGAGGAGCTCCAACGCTGGACAATCCTGAGAAAGGGCAGTATTTCAAGCAGCTATAGCAGCTCCACTGTCAACATGTTACAATACACGGTGGATTGATGCCATTAAAATCACACTGTTGTAGCTGGCAGATAGAGGTGGTGGAGAAAGAATACAATGTCTGCTCAAACATGGTATTCAAATGGGACTTCAATATTATAGGAACAGGGTGGTAATTTGGCTTTAGCGTTTATAATAATACAATTTGAAGTAATTCAATATAAATAATGACACATAAGGGTAAAAAGGTCATTGTCACATTGGGAATGTTTTCACTGTGTTTAGTGGGTCTATTGTCATTGCCCACACAGAGAGTGCCTACAGGATCAGGTTGGCTTTCACTGTATACGCCTTACTGTATTCCTGTAGGAAACGCCAGGATATGTAACTTGATGGTCAGTTGGTTATGAAGGGGAAATTATATTCTCCATCCTCCTAATCCCAGGTGCACATTGTCATACTGTGACATATCCCCAACGATAACAAATGATGCTGTCAACGTCTACTGGAAAAGGTATTTGGCATTATATGGATTGATAGGCCTATATTCTGTAGAAGTCTCCTTAGTCTCCTCTTATGAGCGAAGACTTGTAGTGAGGTAACTTAATACAGTGATATACACTGAGTTTACAAAACGTTAGGAACACCTTCCTAATATTGGGATGTGCCCCCTGTTGCCCTCAGAACAGCCTTAGTTCGTCGGGGCATGGACTTTACAAGGTGTCGAAAGCGCTCCACAGGGATGCTGGCCCATGTTGACTCCAATGCTTCCCACAGTTGTCAAGTTGGCTGGATGTCCTTTGGGTGGTGGACCATTCTTGAAACATACGGGAAACTACAGTTCTTGACATACTCAAACCGGTGTGCCTGGCACCTACTACCGTACCCCGTTCCAAGGCACTTACATTTTTTGTTTGAATGGCACACATGCACAATCCATGTCTCAATTGTCTCAAGGCTTAAACTTAAACTTCTCCTCCCCGTCATCTGCACTGATTGAAGTGGATTTAACAAGTGACATTTCTAAGGGATCATAGCTTTCACCTGGATTCACCTGGTCAGTCTATGTCCTGGAAAGAGCAGGTGTTCCTAATGCTTTGTACACTCATTGTACAATACATCAAATGAAGAACCAAACAACGGTATTTCACTTTCTGAAAGTCACACACAGGCTAATCTCTCCAGTAAAGCTGTTACTGAAGAAATGTTTGTGTGATATATAGACACTGTTCATGTTAGATGATGTATAGATACTGTTCATGTTAAATGATGTATAGATACTGTTCATGTTAAATGATGTATAGATACTGTTCATGTTAAATGATGTATAGATACGGTTCATGTTAAATGATGTATAGATACGGTTCATGTTAAATGATGTATAGATACTGTTCATGTTAAATGATTTATAAATACGGTTCATGTTAAATGATTTATAAATACGGTTCATGTTAAATGATGTATAGATACTGTTCATGTTAAATGATGTATAGACACTGTTCATGTTAAATGATTTATAAATACGGTTCATGTTAAATGATGTATAGATACTGTTCATGTGAAATGATGTATAGATACTGTTCATGTTAAATGATGTATAGATACTGTTCATGTTAAATGATGTATAGATACTGTTCATGTTAAATGATGTATAGATACTGTTCATGTTAAATGATGTATAGATACTGTTCATGTTAAATGATGTATAGATACTGTTCATGTTAAATGATGTATAGATACGGTTCATGTTAAATGTATAAATACGGTTTATATTAAATAAAGTTTAGATACTGTTCATGTTAAATTCTGTTCATGTTAAATGATGTATAGATACTGTTCATGTTAAATGATGCATAGATACTGTTCATTTTAAATGATGTATAGATACGGTTCATGTTAAATTCTGTTCATGTTAAATGATGTATAGATACTGTTCATGTTAAATGATGTATAGATACTGTTCATGTTAAATGATGTATAAATACTGTTCATGTTAAATTCTGTTCATGTTAAATGATGTATAAATACTGTTCATGTTAAATGATGTATAAATACTGTTCATGTTAAATTCTGTTCATGTTAAATGATGTATAGATACGGTTCATGTTAAATGATGTATAGATACGGTTCATGTTAAATTATGTATAAATACTGTTCATGTTAAATTCTGTTCATGTTAAATGATGTATAGATACTGTTCATGTTAAATGATTTATAGACACTGTTCATGTTAAATTCTGTTCATGTTAAATGATGTATAGATACTGTTCATGTTAAATGATGTATAGATACTGTTCATGTTAAATGTATAGATACTGTTCATGTTAAATGATGTATAGATACTGTTCATGTTAAATGATGTATAGATACTGTTCATGTTAAATGATGTAGAGATACTGTTCATGTTAAATTATGTATAGACACTGTTAATGTTAAATGATGTATAGATACTGTTCATGTTAAATGATGTATAGATACTGTTCATGTTAAATGATGTATAGACACTGTTAATGTTAAATGATGTATAGATACTATTCATGTTAGATACTGTTAATGTTAAACTTCCAAAATGCAGACATCATCCCTGTCATCCCTGGTGCAAAACGCAACATCACATGATACAAAATGCATCATAAGGGGATGCTTTCTGTATTTTGAAAGTTGCATATCTTGAAAACTTGATTGTTGACAAGCAAAACGTTTTTGGACTATGTCAACAATGGACAAATGAAAATACTAAAAGATCGTTTTTGGGTGGAGTTTCCTTTATCCTTTAAACCACAATGATCTTATCACCTAGTGCCCATGTCTCTGTACAACCTACCCCTACAACAATCTGTTTATGTTATCTCTCCATAAGCACTCTGTTTGCAGTGTTTAAGCACTTTAAATCTCCTCGTGTCAGCTCTTTCCGCTGAAAATGATTGATAGGATTGTCAAGTTTGTTGTTTAAAGTAGTATTTAGTCTGAATCCAGGGCAAGCAAGGAACTCTGTACGTTTGCAATTCTTCAATACTTTAGATCTCATTTTCTGCATCAGTGTCATGTTATCATTCTCCTAGCTAAGTGTTTCTTCAGACTGTTGGTGGACAAGATGGATGGCAGTCACTCTAAAAGTACATATTTGCCGTCATGGAATATTAAGAACCTATCTGAAGGTTGAAATGGGTTATGGAATCTTAGACAATGCTGTTCAGAAAACACTGCCAATACAGACATGACTAGGCCTACTAAGGCAATGTGTTCTCAATAAAAAATTATAATACTACATTAATTTATTCTCCACAAGTGAAGCATTTTCGGCACCATTGAAATCCCAATGAACCATAAGAATAGCAGGATTTTAATAGCATGAGTTTATTTCCAAATTGCTATATTCACAAATGTTGTGTTCTTTCAAAAGAAATGATTGCTGATGTGTACATTCATGTGTGTGTAAAATATTACGGTTATCATATTTTTTTTATACATAGATTTTAGATGATTCATTTTTTTGTAAAACGCTATATATCCATTGTTTAGCAGGAATCAAATCTTTGTATCCTGCCAGTACAAAAAAAAAAAGTATGAATGTATGTACTTGTAAGTCGCTCTGGATAAGAGCGTCTGCTAAATGACTTAAATGTAAATGTAAATGTATACTTGACTGTCAAATGTGGTTGTCTCACCTTGTCACGATCGTCTGAATGGACCAAGGTGCAGCATACTTAGAGTTCCACATGTTAGATAAATATGAAATTCACCAAAAAACAATACAGGCGAAACCGAAACGTGACGTTCTGTGCTGCTCACAGGCAGCTACACAATAACAAGATCCCACAAACAACAGGTGGGGAAAAAGGCTGACTAAATATGATCCCCAATCAGAGACAACGATAGACAGCTGCCTCTGATTGGGAACCATACCAGGCCAACAAAGAAATGGAAAACATAGATTGAACACCCTAGTCACACCCTGACCTAACCAAATAGAGAATTAAAAGGATCTCTAAGGACAGGGCGTGACACACCTAGCTATCTTAAAATGTAACTTTACTGTAAGTCACTCTGGATAAGAGCACCTGCTAAATTATTAAAATGTCAAATGTAAATGTTTTACACACAGATCTCACATTACTGTACTGTATTATTTAATATATATATTTACATTATTTCACAAATGTGTAAATTTCTTTATAAAAAAAAGTGTTATTTGTTACATTTGACTGTGTAAAGCCTAGCAGTACTACTTATTTCTCTGAGAGTGAGGCAGATGTATAGCATTATGCAAAATAAACAAGGATTATTTGCCTCTCTGACGGGGTTGTTCAGTCACTGAACAACCCCATTCCATGATTAGACAGTGAAAAAACACACCTATCTCTTTCAGAATTTCTTTAAACAATAAAAGCTCATTTACCAACATTTCGGAAAATGGATATACTATATAGCATTTTGGAATGAAACTCTTAATTTAAATCTACCCCATACTGCAATATCAGCCCTAGTGAACGGCCTAGTCCCTATCTCGTCCCTATCTGTAGCTAATAAGTCATTACGTCCTCAAACTTCTCTATTGGCTGTTTATTTTTACAATTTGGACCGGCGCCATGTTGATATTACACAGATCATCGTAAGCCATAAAAAATATACCATACTGCCTAGACAGGAAGGAAGTCAAAGACTGCCGTTAGTTTACTCTGCCAAGACGTTATCGTAAAGCAACAAGGTTAACGTAAAGACATATGGTTTATGGCCACATTATGGTTTAAGTAGATTTACTAATGACTTAGTGGATGTTCAATCAAGTTTAAAATGTAATTGTGAGGGATAATGTTGTTGGAATAGATGTATGCCATTCACACTTCAATTATATACGATGTCATTCTTTCATTTCTAAAAGATGACTAACTCATCTTTAGATTTGTTTTTCAACACTGAGGTAAAACTTTAGGTTAGGAGGTCTGAGTTCCACCATGACATGACAAGCGGACTGTGAGCACCACTGCATGAGAATTCCATGGCAAGGGATGACTCCATGTCACTACAACTGTCATAGCCCACATATGAATCAACTGTAGGTTGACTCAGAGTCATATTTATACAACTCTCTGGTGGTCCTAGACAGAGTTGAATGTTGAACTATGACTGATTCTTTACAAGGGACTCCTCTTCCATGGAGGTGTCTCTCATGGATACAATGAGCACTGCACACCCGAGAATGGTCGAACATAAAGCAGAAATGACCTTAGGGCCATAAATACACCACTCCCACCACATAGCTCAGACACAAACACTGTTAACACGCCACTTAAAGAACTTAACACTGTGAAAACAAGATCTATGTAACACTCTCACAGAATCCTTTCACAGTACGTTTTAACATCCCAGAGTGTTACAGCTAACGGTTCCATAGTATCGCCCCTGAATATACAGTACATACAGGAGCAGCTAGCATGTCAGACCCCAGACCCAGAGACCCATGGCACTGTTAGCTTAGCTATCATTCCCCATCCCAGGCTAACAGTTATGAACTTGAGGGAAAGTTTATTATTTTTACTCAGTTAGTCTAAACCTGATATTCCAATGGAATGTATTTATTTTCCCTCCACGCCTTAACGTGAAAATCTCCTATTATGAGAACTAGAGGAATTGCATTAATTAGTTCCATATCACTTTTAAGTGGTCGTGACATTAGTACAAGTCAGCTTCCGCTATTAGCAACCTATTAGCAACCTGTTAGGGAAGTTAGGGAATACACCCCAGGGTAACAAGGCGTCTCTACGGTGATGATCGCATCACATCATCGCAAAAGGACGGCGGCCATCTTAATTTGATTAGCAAATCCTATACGAAAGCTTAACATTTCTAGAACATGTCCTGTGTTAGGAAGTACAAGTTGAGGGCACTCATAAGGACCGCATTCTACAGTATTGACAGTCCCCATAAGTCTGTGTTAGTCCCCGTAAGTCCTGTCTTGTTTTAACAGGTGTGTATTCGTTTTGGGGGGAGACTGACACAGCCATTAGACCATTAACGAACATGTAGTCCGTACAGGGAGTATAGGTTTCACTTTTCTCGAACGACTTCTGCGTTTAAATACAACACCATGATGACAGGAAAATCTAAACCATCTGATCTCTCAGACATAAACCTTAGACCTTGCTATTAAACAAGACAAGGAAATGATTATATCGATGTGAAAATATGACCCAAAGTCAATGAAAATGCTCACTGTTTGTAGTGTCTCTGAATGCCTGTAGATTAATAATATATTACTGTCTGACTGTGAAGAAAGTATCATTAAACTAAGCCATGTCCTGAACTGTGATAGTTAAGACTCTCCTAGAGACTATGAAGCAGCCATCTGGTGGTTACCCCAGACCCAAGGCACCAGTCTGGGGCTCTATACCCAGGCCAAGAGACCACTAGAGCTCAGCAAGGTACACCTTTTAAGGGGTGATGTACCCCTAAAGCGGACAAAGAAGGAAGGATAAAAGGCCATATTACAACCTATTGCGTTATTTGCTCTATAACCTGCTAATTCATATGTCTTGACATCGTGATATATAGTCCTAAAGGCCGAGACAATAACAAGGCAGAATAAATTCAACCACACCTTTGTTTTATCACAAAACCGGACAGAAAACTCTGTCTGGTGAAGTCCACTAAGCATATTGCATGTAACAGACAGTTACATGACCTACAGCATGGTCAAGTGAGTTCATGTTTCCCACATTTTCGGACCACTAAAAAACTAGCGATTAAGAACCACAGAGAGTTACCAGCAAGATGCAAAGAAACCAGGAGTTGCCTCCACTATTCCAGCACCATTTCAACTTCAACATTTCAACATCCTCACATCACCTCTGCTTAGTGTAATACAGTGACAACTAAATGATACCAAAAACGATTTAGTCCAATCAACGTAAGCTAAAAATGACATGGCTAATTTCTGTGTGCGCGCGTGTGTGCGTGCGCGTTCATCCTACTTGTAGAGAAATGCCAATGCCATGTTTTGTATTATTTTTGGGGGTAAATTCTTTTGGGAAGCCTGGCTTCCCTTGGCATCCATGAATACGCACCACTGAGTAATAGGGGGTTAGATGAGAAGATGTGGGTATGAGGGTGTAAGGGTAGAAGATTAGTGTCATTTTACTTTAAGGTCTGATGTTAGATATACTTTTTATACACGGTGAGAGTGAGACAATCATGAAGTTGATTCACTGGTTGTAGGGTAGGACCCTGCCGGTTCACATAGGTGACCTCACAGAATGCCTGGTCAGTAGGGGGCAGGGTAGAGCTGTTTAGAAATGCATCTCCCTCTCTTTCCCTCTTTTTTTCTGTTACTCTCTCTCTTTTCTCTCTCTCTGAAATCCACACTGTACTCCTTCATACAAATTCATTCCTCTATCGTGTTTAATTAAATCAGAATTACACAGACCTCCATGGTATCTCAATAATAACAAGGAAAAAAGAGATACATTGAATGGGAGGATAAAATAAGCAACCTTACTTCCTGTATTGCCCTAGATTGATGTCCTGGTGTGTTAACTGTAAACTAGGGTTTGTGCTACCAGTGCATCCCTTAGGGCATAGTCCTACATTCCCTGATTCTATACTAAGCCCAGGTGGACACAGACAGTAAAGGCTACACACACACACATGCTCAGTCACACACGCGTAAGCCTGCGTGACTGTACTGAAGTAAAACAGCCAGTTAATCACAGAGGTCCAGTGTGATTCATTTGATTGAGACAATAAACATTTTCACTTCTAAAATGAGGACCCTAAGGAGCCTATCTTGGAGCGAGGTTTCTCAGACCAGCCAGTTGGTTTTCATCTATGACCTTTGTAGTTAAATACTGTATATTTATAGAATTATATAGAAAGCCTAGTCTGGTCAAAGTTTGGGCAGCATTTTGAAAATAGCATGATTTCCTTTGGTTCTTTTAAACATCAGTCTTTATGTGGAGTCCAGAGACCACATCCTAAACCTCCTGGATGTTGTTCCATGATCTTGGAGCTCGTTGATTAATCGCAGCGAGGAGATCGTTCCCCCGTCTGCAGTTCATCTCCTTTGAGTACTGACCAGACCTGGGTTCAAATAGTGTTGAAAATCTTTCAAATGCTTTCAGTGATTGATTAAACCTGCCTGGAGTGCTATGGGCGGGGTTTGCACTTTTGAGACATTTCTATTGGTTCCATTGCAACAGGCAAGCTCAATCAAGCACAAATGCAGTATTTGACATAGTTTCAAATAGGATTTGAACCCATGGCTGATACATACATACTGTACTACACAGAACATGACTGCATTGGCTCAAACCACTGGCTCCCGAAAGTCCCACTTTATTATACTGTAGTTGTTTATCATCATATTTTAGTATATTCCCCACAAATCCTTTTTCTTTGAAAAGTTGAAAACGTTTGCTGAGAGGTGATATTTGAAAAAAGTCTTGGTCCAACATGAACTCATCAACTCACTGCATTGTTTGACGTTTGTCCATCGTTTTCTTTTCAGATTGACCGCTACTTGTAGTTTCAAGCTGTTCCGTGTGCAGCCTTTCCCAAGGCCCTGTGTATGGAAACAATATATGTTTTATTAAAACAATAGCCAGTCTTTGTGAGAGAACCGAGGGGGTCTTCCAGCTGTGGATTACCAACATCGTGTTCAAATCCCACCTCGAGCTGTAGATACATTTTCAACATGTCCAGACACTATACTGAACACCAGCCAAGAATCAGACACAAAATGGACGCCCAGACGTCACGCATATATGTATATTACAGAAGGATTTATACTGACAATACACCCAGTCTATCAAGTTGTCATTTGAAAGGAAACATGTCTCCTTAGATTCACATGGTAAGAGAGAAAGACTTATGGGGTCATCAGAAACAGCAGTACCAAACTACAGTGATAATATGATGGTTCATAAGACTTTGGAAATGGAGATGTTTTTACAGAATTTACTGGTTCTCTTAACTTCATTGATAGCTGCAACTTATAGTGGCTGTACTGCACATGACTGGGGAATAACCAAGGAAATGACTGTAAATCAAACAATGTTAAAAATTTAGAAAAAGTGCTGAAATGCCTGTGTGTGGTATTTTCATAGAAAATATATTTTTCACCAATTTCCTCATATTGACCTTGCTTCGTAGCAGCAATTCCAGTGAAATATAGTTGCTCTCAATTTGACGACGCGGCTCACCTATTCATCCCTGGTCGATCTATCATCAGGATAAGTTGACATTATTCTGACTCACATCCAAGATCCTAAATAATACCTCTAGCACATCATCATTCATTCACATCATCATTCACTGGTGTGTGTGCGTGTGTGTGTCATCACCATGATTCACAGCTCTCTGATAGACCATATGGAAGTGATTGTCAGTCTGCATGGAGGGAACCTGGTTCTCCTTAAAACGCTACATCTCCATTCATCATGATTTCTCATGGCATGTGATAGATGTCAGATATCATTTGAGTCCTTTTGAAACTATAGTCTGTGGTAGATTTAAAGGACGGGTATATGGTGGCATGTGGATCGTAATGTTGCCGTTTAGGTTTTCTGAGCTTGAATTTACCTTCTCTACTTGGTTTTATGTCTAAAAATCCCTCTCCACTTTGTTGACTAAAACCAGCAAGACTTCTGGTGTGTTGATACTGACTATCTTCAAGCAGATCTTCTATCGGCTATAATCTCTAGTCACTTTAGTTCTATTCATCTGTTGAAGTTTTTCGTCAGTTTGATTGCCATTGGCAGGACTGTGATTGGTCTACTTTCCCAGCAGGACTCAGGGACAGGGACATTGTCCAGTTGTTTTGATAGAGCCCAGGTCACACACATGCACACCCACATGCACAGACACACACGTGTAACTATTTTGTCACACACACACACACACACACACACACACACACACACACACACAGACCCCGCTTGACCTGGTGAGGATACAACATGGTGGTTAAGGCTTTTGTCACATTCTGACTGGTCTGCTGCTGCACTACCCAGACAGAGCCTGTTTAATTACTAACTCACTCTTGGAATTTAGGAGAGAGGGGACTCTGTGGTAGCGCAATTTCTCTGATTAGGTGGTCAGACAAAATGGTGGTCATACTGTATTTGCTGAGCCTATTTTTTATTTTTTTTAATTAACCCTTATTTTACCAGGTAAGTTGACTGAGAACACATTCTCATTAACAGCAACGACCTGGGGAATAGTTACAGGGGAGAGGAGGGGGGATGAATGAAAATAGTGCAAGAGAAGTTTGCTTGTGCATTTTGAAGGGGATCCCAAAATGTTAGAATACATTGGTACAACTCACCATATTAAAATATACTGTAAGAGATTTCTGTTGAATCTCTGACATGATAGGAACTCCAGTTCTGTGTTTATTTCCACTGACTATGAATAACCTTGAACAGCACATTAGTCATCACCTCAAGATACAGTAAAAATAGTCTCGTCTGAAGTCCATTTGGGTAAGATCTCACCCCAGATAACACCGAACCACTAAACTGCTAAACTGACAGACGAACGATCGGAAAGATAACTACACACCACGATAACAGTGAACTTTACATTAACAACAACCAAAATCCAAATATTGTTACAGTTTTAACCTGCTAAATTGCGATTGAATTGAGGTTTGTCTATTTGGACTGCTGAAGTAAAGGGACCAGCCCTGGTTGTCTGTCAGCTGTCTGGTGTGGTTTCAATGAAGGACTTGGACATGTCTTCTATGGAGATGTGGTTGAGTGAGAGAGTTGTGGGTTGTGGGTTGGGCTCCATATGCTTGCGGTTGCTTGTTTATTGTTTTTGGCTCTCAGCTCACAGTACCGCTTCAGATGTGATTTTGTATGGCGGTTAATTTAATTTGCAAGAGTTTTTTTGTGGTATGTGTGAGGAACAGATGCTTGGGGTATCTGTGATGCTAAATCACACTTTCCAACCCCTCAATCACAATATTAATTGTTACAGGCGAACAATTATTCTATTCAATTCTGTTCTGTTCTATATTTTTCCCCCCATTTATTTTACTTTCTTTTCTATTCTATTTTATTCTATTCTATTCTGTGATTTTCTATGGAACCACACACTGAAATAGAACAAGAAAGTAACTCAACAGAATCACACATGCTGTTCTAATTCACTGAATGAGAGTGAATGTGACCATAGCTATAAACAATGGATTTGTCCCTTTCTACTGTTGTTTGCTTTAATCAGTGAGGCGTTTTAATGTCACCTGTTCAAGTGCTGCTCAGGGATTGGGGAAATAGTCTGAACAGCTGTGCAGTGGAATTGTCCAATACACATTCCAGTGGTACAGAACATTTTACTGGAGGTGTAGGGCCAAATAATCTTCTACCGGTATCCAAAGTCATTTTTTGTACAGAGTTGAACTGGACTTCTGTCCAAACTCATTGTTTCACCAGAGCTATTTCTCTGTAATCATCATTATAACAGAAAGTTGTTTCACAAGGGACCAGGTTTCCCAAAACGATCTCAAGGCTAAGTTCCTCATTAGAACCTTCGTAGGATCACCGTTAAATCACTCAGCTGTTTCCCAAAACCATCGTTATTAATGTTGCAATTGAAAACGCTTGTAATCTAACACCTGCCTCACGCTTCAAACACACCGACAGTGTCTTGCGCAAAATAGTACACAGCATCACCAGGATATGTATGCAACAAAAGTTCAACATTCACCTTCTGCTACCATTTCTGTCAAGCCGTCTACGCATACAGTTTGACGCATAGGTTCGCACTGCAACTGCCTCTGCAACGCAATGCTGCAAGGCAAATGCAGCGTTTCATTGGAAATTAATGTAATTCTGCTGTACCGAAATGTAATGGTGCTGTCGGTGTGATCGAAGCATCAGACCACTTGTAGAACAGCTAACCCACTGGGCAGACACTGGTTGAATCAATGTTGTTTCCGTGTCATTTCACTGAAATTACGTTGAAGCAATGTGGAATAGACGTTGAATTTAACGTCTGTGCCCAGTGGTAAGTGCGTCGTTAGATGCTTTTTTGCTTTCCCGCGTCACTTTATACACAGAAGATCTCTGCTAAACATAGAATCACAGGGTTTATCTGTCTCTCTGTGACCTTCTGAACCAAAGTTGTAATTGTTACAAACAAGCGGCGTATAAAAATATGCTTAAAACTGAGATGACTACATTAGAACATAAACAGTAGGCTGTGGGCCTATTTCCATTATATTGGAATACATTTCACGTTCAATCAATTGAGTTCTATTTTGCTACTTGTAGGCTACCCTCTGCAATATATTTCATGATGTGTAGCCTAACATGCGCGTAATGATGTGCCAAATCGATGATTTAGTGCATTTTTATTGGGTAAGCATTAGAACAGGCAGTCTCAATATTTGCAACCATAGGTGGTAATATCTCACTAGGAGCTGATCTGACGTCAGTATTGTGAAATAATTATAATGTTGAGGTAAGATTAGAATGGAGAATGCTGATCTGAGAGCAGCGCACCTTTCTTCCGATCCTATCAATAAAGACACTTGCTCCAACGACTCACTTAGCGATCATTTATCTCTGCGTGGTGTTTTGGGAAGCGCACATCTTCGGCCGTTGTAGGAAAGACGCATTGTTAAAGAATTGGAAGCCTAAATTCCATCGCTATCTGGAAACCGGACTCTATTTCTCTGTAATCCTCATTATAACAGCAAGAGGTATCCATCCCATAGTTTTACTGGGCAGCTAAAGACAATGTAAGAGGTATCCATCCCATAGAAAAGTCAAAGTCAGCTTTTATAATTGTTTATTTGCATAATTAATTGTTTATTTGCAATAAAACATTTATGAGATCTCATAAAGAAACTAAATATAACATTTTATATAAAAGCTCCATTCTCTCACTGGCAGACAAACACACACCAGCTACTTAAACAGCTGTCCTGGTCAGAATACAGAACAGACTGAACATGAAGACCTAATCTTAATAGTTTAATCAGTGGATCAGTTGTGTATAGTATAGATGCAGTTTAGGAGTCTTGCCATGTCTCTGGATTTGGGATTAAGACTGTTGGCGCTCAGAATATGTTCTCTCCCCTTCTTTACTCCAACAGAAACACACACAGACACACAGACACAGACACACACACACACACACACACACACACACACACACACACACACACACACACACACACACACACACACACACACACACACACACACACACACACACACACACACACACACACACAAACTTGAAGCAGAAATCCCCACCACCACCAAGATCTCTGTTGCCATCAGATATCCCTGAATACCACTTCTCTGTCAGCGGTCCAGCCCTGATAACTTCATAAAACGAGACAGATAAGACAACCTATGAACATTTAGACATAACTAAATTGATTTTTTTTTTTATGGATTTGTGGCATGTGTCGTTGTACGATTCTGTTTGACTGGGATTGTCCTTTTAGAAATAGAATACAGTTGGCTGATTGTGTATCGGCATTTGAAGAGAGGGAGGGAGGGAGATGTAGCATTCCCTCAGCGATGACATTTCAACCCTTTTGGAATGAGGAGAAGATAAAAGTGGATGGAAGTGTGAATGGACCGCTGGGTTTTTATGAAAGTGAGACACCACTTGGAAGTGAGAAGAAAGAGAATGGCTGGTCAGTAGGTTGGATTGATGAAATAAACACACAGAGGCACACACACACACACACACACACACACACACACACACACACACACACACACACACACACACACACACACACACACACACACACACACACACACACACACACACACACACACACACACACACACACACACACACACACACACACACTTCAAAAGGAACACTTCACCAGATCGAACAAATGACTGGAACTCCGGATGCTACCAGGATTCAGTTAACCCCCTGACTTCTGGGGACACAAAAGTGTATTCTATAGAACTGTCTTCTATACAACTGTCTTCTATACAACTGTCTTCTATAGAAGCAACACTGGATGTTAGTTTTGTCCTAAACGAGGGTCCTCATCTTCTCCCTTCTTTTCTCCCTCTTTTCATCTCTCGCTTTCATTCAATACAAACGGACAAACATCCTTCACATCCCATCTCGTTCCAATGGCCGAGCCACAATGGTTGAGAAACTGCCGTTAAGACAGAATGGAGAGAAAACATTCTGCAGTTTTTTGTTTTTTTAAGTCCATGGTCCCCCTCTGAAATCACAGAGCGTGAATGAGCCATGGTTATCTTAACGCTTTGAATGAAATCCCATTAAGAACAACCTGAGACACACTAAGGTCTAACCATGGTTATCTTAACGCTTTGAATGAAATCCCATTAAGAACAACCTGAGACACACTAAGGTCTAAAGGCTAAAGAAGGCCACCTCTATTGTCCTTCAGATAAAAACCAGCTCTGTGGTCGTTTCACCCCTTACAGCAGATTACTAATATCCTTCTCTTTATCACCCCAAAATGTCCGCTCAGTGATAACACACATCCATCTGCTAAGCATCACTTGGTCTGCAGCTAACATACAAATGTGGCTCTAGTCTAGTTTGACCTCACAGATGTCATTTCAAGACGGCCGATATGGAGCACTTGGTCCAGCAGTAAAGTCTACAAAGTGGGGATAACTGTTCAAATGGCCACCCTATAACACATCTGGTATATCGCTCACAGTTGTAGCACTTTGTCCCCTTTCTCATAATAACCAGAAACCTCTGGAGGTGGTCAGTAGAGAGAAGGTCGAGGGCATCTCAGTAAAACAGGTAGAGTAAAAAGGCCTGCTGTCTGGTAGAGTGGAGACTTTTAATTGTTACTCTCTTTTTCTCTATTATTTGTTTTTTGCCTCTCTCTCTCTCTCTCATATATATATATCTCTCTCATATATATATCTATCTCTCATACACACAGCTCTGTTGTTCACTGCGGAGTGTCTCTCACTTCCCCGACAGCTCTTCTCGGTCTTATCAGCAGGCCCATCTTAGAGCCCTCTCAGATCTGTGTTTCATCGCTGACAGACCCCATGCCCATAATCACTCTGTGTGATGGTAAACTTGTCACTCTGACACACACAGAAAAAACACACAAACTCGCGTGCACAGACACACACAGACACACAAACGCACGCACGCACACACACACACACACCACCCTCAGAACCCCCCAACGCTGGGTGAGTGATAGGCCCTAACTTTCCAATGAATGGAGGAGATGGTGGAAAAAGACTTGGAGACTAAAAACGACTCTCTTCTTTAGACCCCCGTGGCTGTAAACATGATGAGTAGATTAGAGTTAAGGGTTCTACTTAGCTGGAGCGCAGGGTCAATATCTGTTAGACGCACTCCCAGAGAAAGTGTTTGTGGGGCTTTACAGCTATCCATCAATGTATTAGCCATGTCTCTGATTAGATGATTTACTTTCCGTTATTTCCTTGATGTTTTAACCAGATGTTTCTGATGGGTTAAGTTTTATTGATTTCCAAGTCATAAACAAATTAGGTTTTAATTTTGACTCCCGGCTGATGTTTACGTAAGATGTTCAGAAAAGAAACACAACAGCACAGTTCCAGAAGTCCCATTTCCAGGACTAAACATTTTTCAAGTGAGATGCTGGCTTCCCTCACAGATGCTCTGAGCAGCTAGATGTTTGGCTGCTACAGCTGAAACTACTACTCTGAAATAAATCAAAACTCCTCCAATCCAACACTACTAATCACACACAGAGGAATGGAGAGATCATAGATGAGAGGAATGGAGAGATCATAGATGAGAGGAATGGAGAGATCGTAGATGAGAGGAATGGAGCGATCATAGATGAGAGGAATGGAGAGATCATAGATGAGAGGAATGGAGAGATCATAGATGAGAGGAATGGAGCGATCATAGATGAGAGGAATGGAGAGATCATAGATGAGAGGAATGGAGAGATCATAGATGAGAGGAATGGAGCGATCATAGATGAGAGGAATGGAGAGATCATAGATGAGAGGAATGGAGAGATCGTAGATGAGAGGAATGGAGAGATCGTAGATGAGAGGAATGGAGAGATCATAGATGAGAGGAATGGAGAGATCATAGATGAGAGGAATGGAGCGATCATAGATGAGAGGAATGGAGAGATCATAGATGAGAGGAATGGAGAGATCATAGATGAGAGGAATGGAGAGATCGTAGATGAGAGGAATGGAGCGATCGTAGATGAGAGGAATGGAGAGATCGTAGATGAGAGGAATGGAGAGATCGTAGATGAGAGGAATGGAGAGATCGTAGATGAGAGGAATGGAGAGATCGTAGATGAGAGGAATGGAGAGATCGTAGATGAGAGGAATGGAGCGATCGTAGATGAGAGGAATGGAGAGATCGTAGATGAGAGGAATGGAGAGATCGTAGATGAGAGGAATGGAGAGATCATAGATGAGAGGAATGGAGCGATCATAGATGAGAGGAATGGAGAGATCATAGATGAGAGGAATGGAGAGATCATAGATGAGAGGAATGGAGAGATCATAGATGAGAGGAATGGAGAGATCATAGATGAGAGGAATGGAGAGATCATAGATGAGAGGAATGGAGCGATCGTAGATGAGAGGAATGGAGAGATCGTAGATGAGAGGAATGGAGAGATCGTAGATGAGAGGAATGGAGAGATCGTAGATGAGAGGAATGGAGAGATCGTAGATGAGAGGAATGGAGAGATCGTAGATGAGAGGAATGGAGAGATCGTAGATGAGAGGAATGGAGAGATCGTAGATGAGAGGAATGGAGAGATCGTAGATGAGAGGAATGGAGAGATCGTAGATGAGAGGAATGGAGAGATCGTAGATGAGAGGAATGGAGAGATCGTAGATGAGAGGAATGGAGAGATCATAGATGAGAGGAATGGAGAGATCGTAGATGAGAGGAATGGAGAGATCGTAGATGAGAGGAATGGAGAGATCGTAGATGAGAGGAATGGAGAGATCATAGATGAGAGGAATGGAGAGATCATAGATGAGAGGAATGGAGAGATCATAGATGAGAGGAATGGAGAGATCATAGATGAGAGGAATGGAGAGATCATAGATGAGATCATAGAGAGCTGTATGTTCAACAGCCACTAAACAAACAGTGATGTGGGAGGATACATGTCAAGGCAATAGAGAACACGGTCCTGTGTTATAGTGTGTGTTGTGCTGTTCCACTGACACCACTCACATCTTCATCTAATTAAAGCAATACACACACACACACACACACACACACACACACACACACACACACACACACACACACACACACACACACACACACACACACACACACACATACACACACACACACACACACACACACACACACACACACACACACACACACACACACACACACACACACACAACATCCCTCATCACTCCATAATTGATTTGAACTGTTTCCTGAGGAATATGACAATAACATTAAATGGAATGTCCCTATGGGAAGACCCATTCATATTTATACAGCAGTTAACAGGGCAGCACAGACATGTCCCTGAGTGTTTAAACAAGTGATGCAACAATCTATCCACTGAATCTCTATCGCTAAAAGCCTTGAATGGTGTGTCCTCTGTTGTTGTGAGGTTTGGGAGAGTTCAAGTGGAACTGACAGTGTTTTAGCAACATGACATCTTAATACAATCTGTTCATATACACTCCCAGGAAGAATATCACACCTTTTTTACATCTTCTGCAAGTACTTAGATATGGTCATTTTCACGTTTTCATAAAATGTTTGGGAATGAGGTATACTAAGGCATTTGTGAAATCTCTATTGCATTATGGGAGAGTGGGAAAGCGGCCGTGCGTTTTGACAATTAATAGACACTGCAGTAAATATGATAATAGTTGTTCAAGTTCAGCATATCTAGCAAGCTAAAGCGATTCACATTTCTTGCTAGCTGACACCGACATGACACCTGCATCTCTAGCTGTAGCCACCGAAAAACCATATGAGGGGAAAAGTCAGTCCCTCACCCACTCCTCCAATGACATGACATCCTCCTAGCAGCTAGCTAGCTAACGTACACACTCCTGTCATTTTATAAAGTAAATGACTCAACTGTTGACTCATATCACTCCCCCGTGTGTCCGATTCGGCCCGTGGGCCTTGTGCGCGAGCTTATTGCCCTTGTTAGTTTGATTGTATTGACATTCCCAACCTCAGTTACAGTCGTCCGTTTTTGTTCAAAATATTGAGTCATTGAAACTAAAACAGTGAGGTCCGTGTATATCTGTATCTACGTACTGGTGTTGTATCTCTAGATAATGTGTTGTATCTGACCTACAGAACCATTACGTCAACGTGTTGCATTGTCACCATGTTCAAAGAAAAACTAGTTGAAGTAGTGTAACTTGTAACTTAAAAGTGTTTTCCATCCTTCACCACTCAGTCTCCCAGTATGGCCTGGAATGACAAATACACCCTCCTCTAGCCTCTAGTCTCGCTGTGAGTAATGGGCTGTCTGTGCCCTTCAAGACAGATATGAAGGATGGACTCTCACACACACAGACAAACACACACACAGGCGTGCTCTGTGCATCTGGACCAGAGCAAGGTCTCCTCCTCCCACCCTTTGCCTGATGTATAGAGACGTGAGGAACCTGTTGATTTAGCTGTACATCATTACCGTGGCGTTTAAAATCATTGCCGGAGATGTAAACCTGTATCAAATCAAATCAAATGTTATTGGTCACATACACATGGTTAGCAGATGTTATTGCGAGTGTAGAGAAATGCTTGTGCTTCTAGTTCCGACAGTACAGCAATATCTAACATGTAATCTAACAATTCCAAAACAAATACCTAATACACACAAATCTAAGTAATGGAATGGAATAAGAATATATACATATAAATATATGGATGAGCAATGACAGAGCGGCATAGGCAAGATGCAATAGATGGAATAAAATACAGTATATACATATGAGGTGAGTAATGCAAGATATGTAAACATTATTAAAGTGACTAGTGATCCATTTATTAAAGTGGCCAATGATTTCAGGTCTGTATGAAGGCAGCAGCCTTTATCCGTGACCCTAGCAATCACTTTTATGGATCACTTCAAAACCTGGTTTCGCTGTTTTGGCTAAAACTGGGATAAACCTGTATTGGTGACCCAAGGATGAGGTTTTATGGATCGAGTCTAGATAGCTGAGCTGTTTGGACTAAAATTGTCATTGTATCAATGACCCAAGCAACCGGTTTAATGGATGAACCCGGTCTAGGGTTAGTTGTTTTGGTCTAAAACTGTCACCTCCAATGTGTGGGAACATGAAGGCAGGTATTAAAACAGGCTTGTGTGTTTGGACATTACGAGACGAAGGAGTCATACGTCATTAAGTTTGACCGCTAAAAGTTTGACCACATAAAATGGACACTTAAATAATGCATAAAACACCATGTTGTATGTTAGCGTGGGCGGTGGGAAGATGGTGAGAAGGAGCGGACCCTGACCATAGTGTTTGAGAGAGAAAGAGACCCTCACAACGCTTCTGTTGAGTGACACTTTAACAAGAAACCCTAAAAACAACATATAAAGGCTCTAACATGAAATCATCCCAACACATACAACTCTAAACCATTTAAAGCAGGGCATTAGCATTTGGATTTCCACAAAGTATACCGCTGTGACGTACCACAAGCAGACATGATGGACACGAGGTCGTGGACGCTGTCAAAACCCACCAGACCCCGGCTCGTAAAAACCAACTCGGGTAGTGGAGGACACACACACACATTATAGTGCTGGGGCTAAAGGAGGGAGAATGAGAATAGAGAAATCTTTGGCTGTGTGAGTTTATAATCTTTAGTGGCAGGAAGAGTGTCAGTGCTGTCCGGGGGCTACCGAACCTCAGCACCATTTTACTGCTGGCCTGTAAACCCCTCATTATCTCTGAGCCCGGTGAGTTACATATACAACTTCATTTAAACAGGAGACAGCCTGGGCTGGGGGGTATGGGTGCTGGTGCCCTTCCTTCTGACTCAGAGTAAAATGACACCCTTGATTTCGACAGGTTTACAACTCCCCCCTTAAAAACAGACAGCTTTTTAGCTTCCTCAGAGGAGAGGAGAGAGGATTCCTGCTCCCTGTTTATCCAAACGGGAATTCCGGGTCTTAGTGAACCGGAACAAGTGGGATCAACGCTTCCTTGCTTCCCTGCCTCAACCCAGTGCCTGGAGAAGAGAGGGAGGGGGCGGGGGAGAAAGGTGGGAGAGAAAGAAAGAGAGAGAGGGGGGGTAGAGAGAGGGAAGGAGTAAGTAGGGAGAGAGGGGGGGGGGGGGGGGGGGGGGAGAGACTGAGGGGCTCCATCCCATGTGTGTACCTGACACACATCGTTGCACAGCATTCTGGGCCTGTCACTCGTCCTGCTTGCCCCGCTGACTGCAGTCAAGAATCCTGCCAATTAGATGGAGCAGGACTTTCCCATAAAGCCTGTTTATTTGTGTAAACAGATCTGGCTCCCGCGCCAGTCTAACGGCTGAGGATGTTGTTTCTATTGTAATATGAGGTGATTAGTCTTTCAAATCTTGGAAAATTAATAGTTAAATGTCAACAGCCTGCAGTCATAAAATTTCAAATATACCTTGATTCATTCCATCATTTTCTTTATTGGGCCAAATCCTCCATATTTCAGCCCCTTCTCATGGGAAAATGAACTAGTTTAACCCCAAATGTGTTTACGTTCCCTGGTCAGCACCACTAGACACCTTTCATCACTTCTCTGTTGTCTCTACGTTCTTTTCCTTTTAATTTTCAGGGTCAGCATCTACTCCTACTACAGAACGCTACTCTACATTATGTGGGGCCAGTCAGATGGGAAACATAGGGACCTTTTTAATGTAATGTTGTAACATTAAGGAGTCTTAATGGAGGTGTTATCAAGATGATCCAGACGTGATATTCTGCAGCACCAGGAGTAGTTGAAAACCGCATGCAGCTCACAGTCACTTAGTGGACTTATCCACACACTCCTCATTTATCAATCTTTCCTTCAGGCCCCAACAACGCCAAGAGAATTCCCTCAGCACTAGAAGACTACCACTCCAATTGTCATGGTAAGGATTCTAACCATTTTAAATCATTCATCTTTTAGAAGATATTCCAATTAAGAGAAGGGTTCACATGCACTTGATACCGAACACTGTGCCACATTGGAACATGTTTATTGTTTTAATTCAGAGGTGCACAGTACTTTACCATGTTGTCCTGTCCCGGTTCTCTCTACAGACGTTCATTACACTACAGTTTATTACTTACCATGTTGTCCTGTCCCGGTTCTCTCTACAGACGTTCATTACACTACAGTTTATTACTTACCATGTTGTCCTGTCCCGGTTCTCTCTACAGACGTTTATTACACTACAGTTTATTACTTACCATGTTGTCCTGTCCCGGTTCTCTCTACAGACGTTTATTACACTACAGTTTATTCCAATACATCCCTCTGGGCGCAGGTATAGGGCACCCCACGGCAAGAAAAACAGAACGAGACAATCATTTGTGCCAGGTGTGATATCCCTCCTAAATAGCTTGGGCTAATGGTCCTATAGACCCAGTAAGACCAGCAGGCTAATGGTCCTATAGACCCAGTAAGGCCAGCAGGCTAATGTTCCTATCCACCCAGTAAGGCCAGCAGGCTAATGTTCCTATCCACCCAGTAAGGCCAGCAGGCTAATGTTCCTATCCACCCAGTAAGACCAGCAGGCTAATGTTCCTATCCACCCAGTAAGACCAGCAGGCTAGTGTTACTATCCACCCAGTAAGACCAGCAGGCTAATATTCCTATCCACCCAGTAAGACCAGCAGGCTAATGTTCCTATCCACCCAGTAAGGCCAGCAGGCTAATATTCCTATCCACCCAGTAAGACCAGCAGGCTAATGTTCCTATCCACCCAGTAAGACCAGCAGGCTAATGTTCCTATCCAGTAAGGCCAGCAGGCTAATGTTCCTATCCACCCAGTAAGACCAGCAGGCTAATGTTCCTATTGACCCAGTAAGGCCAGCAGGCTAATGTTCCTATCCACCCAGTAAGGCCAGCAGGCTAATGTTCCTATCCACCCAGTAAGGCCAGCAGGCTAATGTTCCTATCCACCCAGTAAGGCCAGCAGGCTAATGTTCCTATCCATCCAGTAAGACCAGCAGGCTAATGTTCCTATCCACCCAGTAAGGCCAGCAGGCTAATGTTCCTATCCACCCAGTAAGACCAGCAGGCTAATGTTACTATCCACCCAGTAAGACCAGCAGGCTAATGTTCCTATAGACCCAGTAAGACCAGCAGGCTAATGTTCCTATCCAGTAAGGCCAGCAGGCTAGTGTTCCTATCCACCCAGTAAGACCAGCAGGCTAATGTTCCTCTCTACCCAGTAAGGCCAGCAGGCTGATGTTCCTATCGACCCAGTAAGACCAGCAGGCTAATGTTCCTATCGACCCAGTAAGACCAGCAGGCTAATGTTCCTATCCACCCAGTAAGACCAGCAGGCTAATGTTCCTCTCTACCCAGTAAGGCCAGCAGGCTGATGTTCCTATCCACCCAGTAAGACCAGCAGGCTAATGTTCCTATCCACCCAGTAAGGCCAGCAGGCTAATGTTCCTATCCACCCAGTAAGACCAGCAGGCTAATGTTCCTATCCACCCAGTAAGGCCAGCAGGCTAATGTTCCTATAGACCCAGTAAGGCCAGCAGGCTAGTGTTCCTATCGACCCAGTAAGGCCAGCAGGCTAATGTTCCTATCCACCCAGTAAGACCAGCAGGCTAATGTTCCTATCCACCCAGTAAGACCAGCAGGCTAATGTTCCTATCCAGTAAGGCCAGCAGGCTAATGTTCCTATCCACCCAGTAAGACCAGCAGGCTAATGTTCCTATCCACCCAGTAAGGCCAGCAGGCTAATATTCCTATCCACCCAGTAAGACCAGCAGGCTAATGTTCCTATCCACCCAGTAAGACCAGCAGGCTAATGTTCCTATAGACCAAGTAAGGCCAGCAGGCTAATGTTCCTATCCACCCAGTAAGACCAGCAGGCTAATGTTCCTATCCACCCAGTAAGACCAGCAGGCTAATGTTCCTATCCACCCAGTAAGGCCAGCAGGCTAATGTTCCTCTCCACCCAGTAAGGCCAGCAGGCTAATGTTCCTATCCACCCAGTAAGACCAGCAGGCTAATGTTCCTATAGACTCAGTAAGGCCAGCAGGCTAATGTTCCTATAGACCCAGTAAGACCAGCAGGCTAATGTTCCTATCCACCCAGTAAGGCCAGCAGGCTAATGTTCCTATCCACCCAGTAAGGCCAGCAGGCGAATGTTCCTATAGACCCAGTAAGGCCAGCAGGCTAATGTTCCTATCCACCCAGTAAGGCCAGCAGGCTAATGTTCCTCTCCACCCAGTAAGACCAGCAGGCTAATGTTCCTATCCACTCAGTAAGACCAGCAGGCTAATGTTCCTATCGACCCAGTAAGACCAGCAGGCTAATGTTCCTATCCACCCAGTAAGGCCAGCAGGCTAATGTTCCTATCCACCCAGTAAGACCAGCAGGCTAATGTTCCTCTCCACCCAGTAAGGCCAGCAGGCTAATGTTCCTATCGACCCAGTAAGACCAGCAGGCTAGTGTTCCTATCCACCCAGTAAGGCCAGCAGGCTAATGTTCCTCTCCACCCAGTAAGACCAGCAGGCTAATGTTCCTATCGACCCAGTAAGACCAGCAGGCTAGTGTTCCTATCCACCCAGTAAGGCCAGCAGGCTAATGTTCCTATCCACCCAGTAAGGCCAGCAGGCTAATGTTCCTATCTACCCAGTAAGGCCAGCAGGCTAATGTTCCTCTCCACCCAGTAAGACCAGCAGGCTAGTGTTCCTATCCACCCAGTAAGGCCAGCAGGCTAATGTTCCTATCCACCCAGTAAGGCCAGCAGGCTAATGTTCCTATCCACCCAGTAAGACCAGCAGGCTAATGTTCCTATCCACCCAGTAAGACCAGCAGGCTAATGTTCCTATCCACCCAGTAAGACCAGCAGGCTAATGTTCCTATCCACCCAGTAAGACCAGCAGGCTAATGTTCCTATCCACCCAGTAAGACCAGCAGGCTAATGTTCCTATCCACCCAGTAAGACCAGCAGGCTAATGTTCCTATCCACCCAGTAAGACCAGCAGGCTAATGTTCCTATCCACCCAGTAAGGCCAGCAGGCTAATGTTCCTATCCACCCAGTAAGACCAGCAGGCTAATGTTCCTATCCAGTAAGGCCAGCAGGCTAATGTTCCTATCCACCCAGTAAGACCAGCAGGCTAATGTTCCTATAGACCCAGTAAGGCCAGCAGGCTAATGTTCCTATAGACCCAGTAAGGCCAGCAGGCTAATGTTCCTATCCACCCAGTAAAGCCAGCAGGCTAGTGTTACTATCCACCCAGTAAGACCAGCAGGCTAATGTTCCTATCCACCCAGTAAGACCAGCAGGCTAATGTTCCTCTCTACCCAGTAAGGCCAGCAGGCTAATGTTCCTATCCACCCAGTAAGGCCAGCAGGCTAATGTTCCTATCCATCCAGTAAGGTCAGCAGGCTAATGTTCCTATCCACCCAGTAAGACCAGCAGGCTAATATTCCTATCCACCCAGTAAGACCAGCAGGCTAATGTTCCTATCCACCCAGTAAGACCAGCAGGCTGATGTTCCTATCCATCCAGTAAGGCCAGCAGGCTAATGTTCCTATCCACCCAGTAAGGTCAGCAGGCTAATGTTCCTCTCCACCCAGTAAGGTCAGCAGGCTAATGTTCCTCTCCACCCAGTAAGGTCAGCAGGCTAATGTTCCTATCCACCCAGTAAGGTCAGCAGGCTAATGTTCCTCTCCACCCAGTAAGGTCAGCAGGCTAATGTTCCTATCCACCCAGTAAGACCAGCAGGCTAATGTTCCTATAGACTCAGTAAGACCAGCAGGCTAATGTTCCTATCCACCCAGTAAGGTCAGCAGGCTAATGTTCCTATAGACTCAGTAAGGCCAGCAGGCTAATGTTCCTATCCACCCAGTAAGGTCAGCAGGCTAATGTTCCTATCCACCCAGTAAGGTCAGCAGGCTAATGTTCCTATCCACCCAGTAAGACCAGCAGGCTAATGTTCCTATCCACCCAGTAAGGTCAGCAGGCTAATGTTCCTATCCATCCAGTAAGGCCAGCAGGCTAATGTTCCTATCCACCCAGTAAGACCAGCAGGCTAATGTTCCTATCCACCCAGTAAGGCCAGCAGGCTAATGTTCCTATCCACCCAGTAAGACCAGCAGGCTAATGTTCCTATCCACCCAGTAAGGTCAGCAGGCTAATGTTCCTATCCATCCAGTAAGACCAGCAGGCTAATGTTCCTATCCACACAGTAAGGCCAGCAGGCTAATGTTCCTATCCACCCAGTAAGACCAGCAGGCTAATGTTCCTATCCACTCAGTAAGGCCAGCAGGCTAATGTTCCTATCCACCCAGTAAGACCAGCAGGCTAATGTTCCTATCCACTCAGTAAGGCCAGCAGGCTAATGTTACTATCCACCCAGTAAGGCCAGCAGGCTAATGTTCCTATCCACCCAGTAAGGCCAGCAGGCTAATGTTACTATCCACCCAGTAAGACCAGCAGGCTAATGTTCCTCTCTACCCAGTAAGACCAGCAGGCTAATGTTCCTATCCACCCAGTAAGGTCAGAAGGCTAATGTTCCTATAGACTCAGTAAGGCCAGCAGGCTAATGTTCCTATAGACTCAGTGAGACCAGCAGGCTAATGTTCCTATCCACCCAGTAAGGTCAGCAGGCTAATGTTCCTATTGACCCAGTAAGACCAGCAGGCTAATGTTCCTATCCACCCAGTAAGGCCAGCAGGCTAATGTTCCTATCCACCCAGTAAGACCAGCAGGCTAATGTTCCTATCCACTCAGTAAGGCCAGCAGGCTAATGTTCCTATCCACCCAGTAAGACCAGCAGGCTAATGTTCCTATCCACTCAGTAAGGCCAGCAGGCTAATGTTACTATCCACCCAGTAAGGCCAGCAGGCTAATGTTCCTATCCACCCAGTAAGGCCAGCAGGCTAATGTTCCTATCCACCCAGTAAGACCAGCAGGCTAATGTTCCTCTCTACCCAGTAAGACCAGCAGGCTAATGTTCCTATCCACCCAGTAAGGTCAGCAGGCTAATGTTCCTATAGACTCAGTAAGGCCAGCAGGCTAATGTTCCTATAGACTCAGTAAGACCAGCAGGCTAATGTTCCTATCCACCCAGTAAGGTCAGCAGGCTAATGTTCCTATTGACCCAGTAAGGCCAGCAGGCTAATGTTCCTATTGACCCAGTAAGACCAGCAGGCTAATGTTCCTATCCACCCAGTAAGGTCAGCAGGCTAATGTTCCTATCCATCCAGTAAGGCCAGCAGGCTAATGTTCCTATCCACCCAGTAAGACCAGCAGGCTAATGTTCCTATCCACCCAGTAAGACCAGCAGGCTAATGTTCCTATCCACCCAGTAAGGTCAGCAGGCTAATGTTCCTATAGACTCAGTAAGGTCAGCAGGCTAATGTTCCTATAGACTCAGTAAGACCAGCAGGCTAATGTTCCTATCCACCCAGTAAGGTCAGCAGGCTAATGTTCCTATTGACCCAGTAAGGCCAGCAGGCTAATGTTCCTATCCACCCAGTAAGGTCAGCAGGCTAGTGTTCCTCTCCACCCAGTAAGGTCAGCAGGCTAGTGTTCCTCTCCACCCAGTAAGGTCAGCAGGCTAGTGTTCCTCTCCACCCAGTAAGGCCAGCAGGCTAATGTTCCTATCCACCCAGTAAGACCAGCAGGCTAATGTTCCTATCCATCCAGTAAGGCCAGCAGGCTAATGTTCCTATCCACCCAGTAAGACCAGCAGGCTAATGTTCCTATCCACCCAGTAAGACCAGCAGGCTAATGTTCCTATCCATCCAGTAAGGACAGCAGGCTAATGTTCCTATAGACCCAGTAAGACCAGCAGGCTAATGTTCCTATCCACCCAGTAAGGCCAGCAGGCTAATGTTCCTATCCACCCAGTAAGGCCAGCAGGCTAATGTTCCTATCCACCCAGTAAGACCAGCAGGCTAATGTTCCTATCCACCCAGTAAGGCCAGCAGGCTAATATTCCTATCCACCCAGTAAGGCCAGCAGGCTAGTGTTACTATCCACCCAGTAAGACCAGCAGGCTAGTGTTACTATCCACCCAGTAAGACCAGCAGGCTAATGTTCCTATCCATCCAGTAAGGCCAGCAGGCTAATGTTCCTATCCATCCAGTAAGGCCAGCAGGCTAATGTTCCTATCCACCCAGTAAGACCAGCAGGCTAATGTTCCTATCCACCCAGTAAGGCCAGCAGGCTAATGTTACTATCCACCCAGTAAGACCAGCAGGCTAATGTTCCTATCCATCCAGTAAGGCCAGCAGGCTAATGTTCCTATCCACTCAGTAAGGCCAGCAGGCTAGTGTTCCTATCCACCCAGTAAGACCAGCAGGCTAATGTTCCTATCCAGTAAGGCCAGCAGGCTAATGTTCCTATCCACCCAGTAAGACCAGCAGGCTAATGTTCCTATCCACCCAGTAAGGCCAGCAGGCTAATGTTCCTATCCAGTAAGGTCAGCAGGCTAATGTTCCTATAGACCCAGTAAGGCCAGCAGGCTAATGTTCCTATCCAGTAAGGCCAGCAGGCTAATGTTCCTATAGACCCAGTAAGGCCAGCAGGCTAATGTTCCTATAGACCCTGTAAGGCCAGCAGGCTAATGTTCCTATAGACCCAGTAAGACCAGCAGGCTAATGTTCCTATAGACCCTGTAAGGCCAGCAGGCTAATGTTCCTATCCACCCAGTAAGGCCAGCAGGCTAATGTTCCTATCCACCCAGTGAGGCCAGCAGGCTAATGTTCCTATCCACCCAGTAAGACCAGCAGGCTAATGTTACTATCCACCCAGTAAGACCAGCAGGCTAATGTTCCTATCGACCCAGTAAGACCAGCAGGCTAATGTTCCTATCCACCCAGTAAGACCAGCAGGCTAATGTTCCTATCCACCCAGTAAGACCAGCAGGCTAATGTTACTATCCACCCAGTAAGACCAGCAGGCTAATGTTCCTATCCAGTAAGACCAGCAGGCTAATGTTACTATCCACCCAGTAAGACCAGCAGGCTAATGTTCCTATCGACCCAGTAAGACCAGCAGGCTAATGTTACTATCCACCCAGTAAGACCAGCAGGCTAATGTTCCTATCCACCCAGTAAGACCAGCAGGCTAATGTTCCTATCCACCCAGTAAGACCAGCAGGCTAATGTTCCTATCCACCCAGTAAGACCAGCAGGCTAATGTTCCTATCCACCCAGTAAGGCCAGCAGGCTAATGTTCCTATCCACCCAGTAAGGCCAGCAGGCTAATGTTCCTATCCACCCAGTAAGACCAGCAGGCTAATGTTCCTATAGACTCAGTAAGACCAGCAGGCTAATGTTCCTGTCCACCCAGTAAGGCCAGCAGGCTAATGTTCCTATCCACCCAGTAAGGCCAGCAGGCTAATGTTCCTATAGACTCAGTAAGGTCAGCAGGCTAATGTTCCTATAGACTCAGTAAGGTCAGCAGGCTAATGTTCCTCTCCACCCAGTAAGGCCAGCAGGCTAATGTTCCTATCCACCCAGTAAGACCAGCAGGCTAATGTTCCTATATACCCAGTAAGGCCAGCAGGCTAATGTTCCTATCCACCCAGTAAGACCAGCAGGCTAATGTTCCTATCCACCCAGTAAGACCAGCAGGCTAATGTTCCTATCCACCCAGTAAGACCAGCAGGCTAATGTTCCTATCCACCCAGTAAGACCAGCAGGCTAATGTTCCTCTCCACCCAGTAAGGCCAGCAGGCTAATGTTCCTATCCACCCAGTAAGGTCAGCAGGCTAATGTTCCTATCCACCCAGTAAGGCCAGCAGGCTAATGTTCCTATCCACCCAGTAAGACCAGCAGGCTAGTGTTCCTATCCACCCAGTAAGACCAGCAGGCTAATGTTCCTATCCACCCAGTAAGGCCAGCAGGCTAATGTTCCTATCCACCCAGTAAGACCAGCAGGCTAATGTTCCTATCCACCCAGTAAGACCAGCAGGCTAATGTTCCTCTCCACCCAGTAAGGCCAGCAGGCTAATGTTCCTATCCACCCAGTAAGGTCAGCAGGCTAATGTTCCTATCCACCCAGTAAGACCAGCAGGCTAATGTTCCTATCGACCCAGTAAGAACAGCAGGCTAGTCTCTTTTTTATTAGCATGTAACTGTTATGAAAGTTGTACTGTCAATTTGTTTTGTATTTAAACACCACTTTCAACCTGTACATGACACTGCAACAACATTTCCCCATGGAGACAATAAAGTCCATAAAGTACAGTGTCAATGCTAGGGATCAGAAGTCCCTTATGAACAACGAAGTCCAGACATTATGGAGTAACAGTGCCGTTAAAACAGTGAAGACATTATGGAGTAACAGTACCGTCATAACAGACATTATGTAGTAACAGTACCGTTATAACAGACATTATGTAGTAACAGTACCGTCATAACAGACATTATGTAGTAACAGTACCGTTATAACAGACATTATGTAGTAACAGTACCGTTATAACAGACATTATGGAGTAACAGTACCATTATAACAGACATTATGGAGTAACAGTACCATTATAACAGACATTATGGAGTAACTGTACCGTTATAACATACATTATGTAGTAACAGTACCGTTATAACAGACATTATGTAGTAACAGTACCGTTATAACAGACATTATGTAGTAACAGTACCATTATAACAGACATTATGGAGTAACAGTACCATTATAACAGACAGTATGTAGTAACAGTACCGTTATAACAGACATTATGGAGTAACAGTACCGTTATAACAGACATTATGGAGTAACTGTACCGTTATAACATACATTATGGAGTAACAGTACCATTATAACAGACATTATGGAGTAACAGTACCATTATAACAGGCATTATGGAGTACCAGTACCGTTATAACAGACATTATGGAGTAACAGTACCGTTATAACAGACATTATGTAGTAACAGTACCGTTATAACAGACATTATGGAGTAACAGTACCATTATAACATACGTTATGGAGTAACAGTACCGTTATAACAGACATTATGTAGTAACAGTACCGTTATAACAGACATTATGTAGTAACAGTACCATTATAACAGACATTATGGAGTAACAGTACCGTTATAACAGACATTATGTAGTAACAGTACCGTTATAACAGACATTATGTAGTAACAGTATCGTTATAACAGACATTATGTAGTAACAGTACCGTTATAACAGACATTATGTAGTACAAGTACCGTTATAACAGACATTATGTAGTAACAGTACCGTTATAACAGACATTATGGAGTAACAGTACCGTTATAACAGACATTATGGAGTAACAGTACCGTTATAACAGACATTATGTAGTAACAGTACCGTTATAACAGACATTATGTAGTAACAGTACCGTTATAACAGACATTATGGAGTAACAGTACCGTTATAACAGACATTATGGAGTAACAGTACCGTTATAACAGACATTATGGAGTAACAGTACCATTATAACAGACATTATGGAGTAACAGTACCATTATAACAGACATTATGGAGTAACAGTACCATTATAACAGACATTATGTAGTAACAGTACCATTATAACAGACATTATGGAGTAACAGTACCATTATAACAGACATTATGGAGTAACAGTACCGTTATAACAGACATTATGGAGTAACAGTACCGTTATAACAGACATTATGGAGTAACAGTACCATTATAACAGACATTATGGAGTAACAGTACCATTATAACAGACATTATGGAGTAACAGTACCATTATAACAGACATTATGGAGTAACAGTACCATTATAACAGACATTATGGAGTAACAGTACCATTATAACAGACATTATGTAGTAACAGTACCATTATAACAGACATTATGGAGTAACAGTACCATTATAACAGACATTATGGAGTAACAGTACCGTTATAACAGACATTATGGAGTAACAGTACCGTTATAACAGACATTATGGAGTAACAGTACCATTATAACAGACATTATGGAGTAACAGTACCATTATAACAGACATTATGGAGTAACAGTACCATTATTACAGACATTATGGAGTAACAGTACTATTATAGAAATAACAATACAGTCTCAATGACAGTGTTTCCACACCCTTCTTTCCAGGCCTTGTAGGAAAGCCAGGGTTCACTCTATGGTAGAGGTGATGAGTGATGGGTGTTTACAAGGGCATGTGTGTGTCTGTGTGTGTGAATCTGCGTCTGTGTGTGTGTATCTGCGTCTGTGCGTCTGTGTGTGTGTGTGTGTGTGTGTGTGTGTGTGTGTGTGTGTGTGTGTGTGTGTGTGTGTGTGTGTGTGTGTGTGTGTGTGTGTGTGTGTGTGTGTGTGTGTGTGTGTGTGTCTGTGGCGAATAGCCATTTCAGCAGTCTGGCTATTTTATCACCTCCCATGCAGTGCTGATGGTAAATCCATCAGTGTCTCTCAGTAGAGACTACAGCCTGCAGGCTGTTTATTGTCTTAGAAAATCCACATGAGCAAGTAAGCAGCCAGTGGCATCCGTCCACCAAATGGACATCTACCATGGAACCATATCTTCCTGACAGTTTCCAGATGATCTGATGAGACGTTGGGTATTTGGTCCGGATGAGAGCTGTGGCACTGTTCATCGGGCAGACATCTTTATCAGATTTGGTCGTCATGTAACCTTTCAAGGTAATACCTCTTCACTTGCTTTTCAGAAACAATCCTGTGTCATTCTAATACCAGATGAGTGAATATTTGAACAGTAACCGTCAGTGTTGTAACATACAGATGAGATGGGAGACAGAGATAGATGAGGCAATAGATACATTGACCAATATTCTCCAGGCATAGGGATGTTCTCGTTTGGGTAAAAGTCTGTCTTCCGTCCTCTCTCCTCCGTGACCTGGAAACTGATATGTGGTCGAGGAGTGTTTGTTCATTAGCAGGCGAACGAAGGAGTGTCCTCGCCTCCTCGTTTCCTTCCTTTTGGCGAGGATGCACACGTGTATCCTATCACAGAAAAGTTTAGATATCTGCCACACTGCCTTTGAATCAGCTGTTGTATTGGACATCGAGCACGGAACCATAGCTTCCTGACAGTTTCCAGATGATCGGATGAAACGTTGGGTATTTGGTCCGAATGAGAACTGTGGCTCCCATCCGGACGATGCACACGTGTAAAAGCAAGATGGTACTTATCGTTTTATCTATAAAATGTCTTGCACAGCTGACTTCATTTGTTTTGAGCACATTTATTTTTGGATCCACTCCTGTAAACATGTTTTGCCTAATGATGTGCGAGTGAAGAAGGACCATCTCATTTCAAGCAAGCGCATTTCCATCCACGTTCACTCTCCTCGCCGACGCTCCTCAATTAGCTTTGACCTTTTTCAAAAGGAGGCGAGAGAGGATGGAGGAGAGAGAGGACACAGGAGGTGAGCAAATCTAATTGATAAAAGGCCATAGTTTGAGGTCTAAGTCAACACCTCATTTCCTCTTCCTGGTGACCTCTGGTGACCTTCGAGGGCGTGGTCAACCCTTGTTTATTACCCTTCATTACACATGGAGCTCTTAGTGCCTCTCCTGGGTCTCTCTCCCCCACTGAAGGCCCTCCCTATGGACTAGGAGAGGTCAAACCTCCTGGTCCACCTCTCCTAATGGATGGAGATCCCTGGAGCTGTCAATCATAAGCTATTAAAAGACATGTCTGAGCCAATAGATGCTTGATCTCTGTCTGAGCCACTCAAGATGCTCTATTGCTCCCCTCTGGGTTTTGATTGTAATGTTCTGAGTGCTAATTAGAATGGTGGCTGGGATCCATGATGTCATAATTACATCAGGAGCCAAGAGGTTCATACCAGAGTCATCTTTATCTATATCTTAGTCTCTGGTATATACTGTAGTCTGGGAATATGGGGGATGTGTAGTCTCTGGTATATACTGTAGTCTGGGGATATGGGGGATGTGTAGTCTCTGGTATATTCTGTAGTCTGGGGATATGGGGGATGTGTAGTCTCTGGTATATACTGTAGTCTGGGGATATGGGGGATGTGTAGTCTCTGGTATATACTGTAGTCTGGGGATATGGGGGATGTGTAGTCTCTGGTATATTCTGTAGTCTGGGGATATGGGGGATGTGTAGTTTCTGGTATATTCTGTAGTCTGGGGATATGGGGGATGTGTTCATGAGTTATTGCTGTAAAAGTGACTGTCAGTCATATTACTCCAGATATTTGTTTATTTTATATTTGTGAAGTCCTAGAATAGAACAGAGCAGAGCAGTGAGTTTTAGGGTTGTCCCCCCTATAAATTACGATGACCCCTCGGAACATAGGGGCTATCTCCGTAGGCTTACATGGGGTGGCTGGGGTGACTGGGAAGGACAGGCTAACTCCATAGGGTTACATGGGTGGGGTGGCTGGGGTGACTGGGCAGGACGGAGTATATAGTGAGGTAGAGGAAGGACTTTTGTGTCCTGATTATACTCCAGTCATATCTCCAAGCCTCGGAAGCCTCTGGAAATCCAGGACGTTTTAGATCAAAGAGGAAGTGATGGGAGACCGATTGGAACTAAGTAGGTAGACCAGCTCCAACATGATAAGGATACAGAGAGAGGTCTGGACAAGGTTATAATGGGTTATTAAGGGTTTATTAAGGGGTCATTCATGGGTTATAAAGGATTTGAAAAATCACATGTTTGAGGAAATCCTCTTTTCAACTCTCTGGCTCAAAGTGAAAATAAAATCAGTCAAGAATAAACCAATTGAAAATGACATGCATTGTTATTAATGTCCAGATAATAGTGTGCAATCATCTAAATATATTGATTGTTGGAGGTTATAGCTTTGTGGTGTTACAGCTGGAAACAGTCATTATCATCACTTAGTAAATGATCACTGCAGAGTCATCTGCTTGTGTGAGAGAGCTAAGAGAGAGCCAAGTTCTACATCAGGTAGATAGAGGAATATTAATCTAGAATTAATCAATGCCATGACTGCATCCTTACTTCTCCTAAATCAGGGTTGCTTGCATGCATGTGTCCAGCATTCCTTTGTACTGTGGGTTATCTCAGTACTACAGGTTACATTATAATTATTATATTATTATATTATATTATTATTCTCTGGCCCACCAAAGACTCCACCAGTGTGTTCAGCAGCTGAGGTCCGCTCATGTTATCCCCCTGCAGCCACTGAACAGGGAGACAGGGACAGAGAGAAATAACCATGGGCTGGAGTGAATGGGAAGCAGAGCACTAAGGCTTCCTGAGTATCCCAGCTTTGGATAACAGCCAGGGATCACTTCCCTTTTTCTTTCCCTCTTTCACTCTCTCTTTCACTTTCTGTCACTCTCTCTTTCGTTTCCTCCAAAGACAGTGTGCTGTGTGTCTCTCTCTGGTCCAACTCTCTCTCACCTTATTCATCATCCTCCTCTCCTATTACGTTCCCTCTCTATCTCCATCTCTATTCCTGTCTTTTTCATATCATTCTCTCTCTCTCTCTCTCTCTCTCTCTCTCTCTCTCTCTCTCTCTCTCTCTCTCTCTCTCTCTCTCTCTCTCTCTCTCTACCTCATATACTGTATCTGCAGTTCTTATATCTGGAGCATACTGCAGAGGAACACAGGAGACAATCAACAGTGAAACACACACACTCGTAACCCTCCCACGCCACACACACTCATAACCCTCCTGCCACACACACTCATAACCCTCCCACTCCACACACACTCATAATCCACCCACTCCACTCCACACACACTCATAACCCTCCAACCCCACACACACTAGGCTGCCCTCTGCAGTGCCCTGTATAGGGTCTCATGTGCAGTGTGTTTGAAGTGGCTGGGGGTCGTGGTCCCATTGTCCAGTTCTACAGAGAGTGACCCCTTATACCCACGCACCTCTCTACCCTCCACTCTACTGAATGAAACAACAGATGGTGAAGGCGACGCTTTGATAGAAACCTAAAGAAGAAAACCAACAGGGAGGAGAAGAGGAAGAAAGACTCAGCAAGATGGCCGACATAAAGGGTGTTTTAAAGAGTTTGGTCAGCTGACCCTAAAGCTGACCCCAAACCACCCCCCGGACCACAGTGCTTCGCTGTATGTAATAGGCATATTTGAAGAAAATCTAAAATGGCAGTAAATATCACAGAGGGGGCCTTTAATGGGGAATAATAGACTTGCTATGTGAATTATATTACCTGTGTGCATGACTTCACGAAACGCCTGGTTCATAGCCCACACAGAAGACATCTGGAGCTGGATATGGGTCAGTCTCAATCCTTCAGTGTCACGTTGGGGAATTGTATTGAAGACAGCTGCCGCTGCTGCAGTAAGCCTCATTGCGAATCAGGCTCTTGCTCAACTATAGGCTCATGAAGCCCAAGCATGTGTTCCCACTGCTAACCAAACCACTAACTGATTATCTACTGGTGTTATACCAACAGGCTGTGGACTCTTTTAAAGGTGAGCCAGGGTGGTGTATCTAACATATCCGCTGATGTCTGTCTCGATTTATCACCACCATTCACACGTACACACACGTTTACAGAACCACACACACATACAGTATTACAGACGCACACACACACACACACACACACACACACACACACACACACACACACACACACACACACACACACACACACACACACACACACACACACACACACACACACACACACACACACACACACACACACACACACAATATCAATGCCCTAAACTGTTTGGCTCGAGGTGTAGTCTAATTGATTATAAGGGTGAATGGATTGAAGTGAGGGGATTCAGAAGTTGGCAGGTAACTGAACAGTCTCAGAGAACTTGGCATTGATTCTAGCTCAGAATCTTCACTTCATTGATGTCTCATCCTGAAACTTAGCAGTATAATTCCCGTGCCCCATCCCATCCCTGTCCCTCCACCCCACAGCTATAAACAGCCCCACAACAACAAAGTTTCCATTGAATTAAGGCTAAATTAATTTTTCTGTGAATCCCCCGAGTTTTCAGATATGCCTAGTATGATAAAGTAGCCCTGAAATGGCCCGTCCTGACCTAGCTCTGCCTTTCAGCACTATGTTTCCATGACACCATGGTTGCTTTGGCAACCTCACGGAACCCCATGGTTTCCCATCACCGTGACAACACAGAATTGTAGAATCTGATCTAGGGTCTGTTTTGCATTTGTACCCATTAATGGTTAAGGTTAGGATTACGGGAGGATACGTTTATCCTAGACCTGTGTTTTTTTCAATAACGGGAGATGAAGACTTCCTGTCAATCATCAACCAGTGTTGCCAACAATGGCAATTTTGACTACCACACAGGATTCAAAATAATGTTTAACTTCTCTAGGGTAGGGGGCAGCATTTTCACGTTTGGATGAAAAACATACCCAAATTCAACTGCCAGTTACTCATCGCCAGGAGATAAGATATGCATACTATTAGTAGATTTGGATAGAAAACACTCTGAAGTTTCCAAAACTGTTTGAATCATGTCTGTGGGTATAACAGAACTTATTTAGCAGGCGAAACCCAGAGGACAAACCATTCAGATTTTCTTTTTTTTGAGGTCACCGTCTTTTCAATTAGTTTTTATTGGGACACCAGATTTCTAAGCAACTTGCTTGCAGTTCCTATGGCTTCCACTGGATGTCAACAGTCGTGAGAAATAGGTTGAGGTTATTCCTTTGTGTAATGAAGAAATACGGCCATCTTGAAGTCGAGGCACTCCTGGTGTCCTAGACATGCGTTTCAATCAAACAGAAGGAATGCTACATATCGTTTTAATCCTGTATTGAACACATATCATCCCGTCTTCAATTTTATCGATTATTAACGTTAAAAAATACCTAAAGTTGTATTACATAAGTAGTTTGACATTTTTTGGCAAAGTTTAAAGGTAACCTTTGATATATTTTGTCGTTATGTTTGAGCAAGTTGGAACCGGTGTTTTTCTGGATCAAATGCGCCAAATAAATGGACATTTTGGACATATATCGATGGAATTAATCGAACAAAAGGACCATTTGTGATGTTTATGGGACATATTGGAGTGCCAACAACAGAAGCTCGTCAAAGGTAAGGCATGAATTATATTTTTATTCTGCGTTTTGTGCCGCTCCTGCAGGGTTGAAATGTTTTTTTCTCTTTTGTTTACAATGGTGCTATGCTCAGATAATAGCATCGTAGGCTTTTCAGCGAAAGCATATTTGAATTCTGACATGTTGGCTGGATTCACAACCAGTGTAGCTTTAATTTCATATCTTTCATGTGTGATTTAATGAAAGTTTGATTTTATAGTAATTTTCATAGTCATTCATTTTAATGTGGCGCTATGCATTTTCTCAGGCTTTTTGCCAAGTGATACAGTAGCGTCTTGCCTAAACTCATATTTTTGGATATAAATATGAACTTTACCGAACATAAAATACATGTATTGTGTAACATGAAGTCCTATGAGTGTCATCTGATGAAGATTATCAAAGGTTAGTGATTAATTTTATCTCTATTTCTGCTTTTTGTTAATGCTCTCTTTAGCTGGAAACATGGCTGTCTTTTTCTGTGACTTGGCTCATACCTTACATAATCGTTTGGTGTGCTTTCGTCGTAAAACCTTTTTGAAATCGGACACTTTGGCTTGATTTCCCACCTACCCTAGAGAGGTTTTAAGGAGTGACAGAGTGACAGGGATACTGGAGTGAGCGGAGAGGAGGACAGGGTACTGGAGGAGTGAGAGGAGGACAGAGTACTGGAGGAGCGAGAGGAGGACAGAGTACTGGAGGAGTGAGAGGAGGACAGGGGTACTGGAGGAGTGAGAGGAGGACAGGGGTACTGGAGGAGTGAGAGGAGGACAGGGGTACTGGAGGAGTGAGAGGAGGACAGGGGTACTGGAGGAGTGAGAGGAGAGGAGGACAGGGGTACTGGAGGAGTGAGAGGAGAGGAAGACAGGGTACTGGAGGAGTGAGAGGAGAGGAGGACAGAATGCTGGAGGAGTGAGAGGAGGACAGGGTACTGGAAGAGTGAGAGGAGAGGAGGACAGGGTCCTGGAGGAGTGAGAGGAGAGGAAGACAGGGGTACTGGAGGAGTGAGAGGAGAGGAAGACAGGGGTACTGGAGGAGTGAGAGGAGAGGAAGACAGGGGTACTGGAGGAGTGAGAGGAGAGGAGGACAGGGTACTGAAGGAGTGAGAGGAGGACAGGGTACTGGAGGAGTGAGAGGAGAGGAAGACAGGGTACTGGAGGAGTGAGAGGAGAGGAGGACATGGGTACTGGAGGAGTGAGAGGAGGACAGAGTACTGGAGGAGTGAGAGGAGGACAGAGTACTGGAGGAGTGAGAGAAGAGGAGGACAGGGTACTGGAGGAGTGAGAGAAGAGGATGACAGGGTACTGGAGGAGTGAGAGAAGAGGATGACAGGGTACTGGAGGAGTGAGAGGAGGACAGGGTACTGGAGGAGTGAGAGGAGGACAGGGTACTGGAGGAGTGAGAGAAGAGGAGGACAGGGTACTGGAGGAGTGAGAGAAGAGGAGGACAGGGTACTGGAGGAGTGAGAGGAGGACAGGGTACTGGAGGAGTGAGAGAAGAGGAGGACAGGGTACTGGAGGAGTGAGAGGAGGACAGGGTACTGGAGGAGTGAGAGGAGGACAGGGGTACTGGAGGGGTGAGAGGAGAGGAGGACAGGGGTACTGGAGGAGTGAGAGGAGAGGAGGACACGGGTACTGGAGGAGTCAGAGGAGAGGAGGACAGGGGTACTGGAGGAGTGAGAGGAGGACAGGGTACTGGAGGAGTGAGAGGAGGACAGGGGTACTGGAGGGGTGAGAGGAGAGGAGGACAGGGGTACTGGAGGAGTGAGAGGAGAGGAGGACAGGGGTACTGGAGGAGTCAGAAGGGGAAGGGCACCTGGTTTGTTTTCCTGTCTTTGCCAGTCAACACTATCAGTGTGGGATCAGCCATCTGCTGACAGTTAAAGTCACCACTGTGGAGGCGGGGGTTACTGGGGTTAGGGTACAGGTCAGGGGGTGTATGGGGGGGGGGTGATGAGCCTCCCCTTCCCCCCTCTTCCCATCTCCTACACCGTTGGTGTCACTAAACCTGAAGGAATGTCCCAACTGAGTCCCCGACAGCAGGGAGCCAGAATAAGAACGGAGAGGAAAAGGTCTCAGTCTCTAAAGGACACGACAGAAGTACTCCAACGTTCTACCTTCACCTGGACAGAACCACCTTATCAATCCTTTCAGATCACTTTGCCTGGAAGACTATCTGAATTGTTATAGGCATGTCATGACACAGTAGATGGTGAAGGTACAAAGCAGAATGGAGGTTTTCAGGTCAGCAGCTTCAGCCGAAGTGCAGTAGACCACTTCGGAACGCCATGAAGTAGCATTAGCCAGAAACACCCCCTGCGTCACTCAGGTCAAGAGGGGGGCTTACTGACTTCACTGACATCCAGGCAGACTGAGAAAATGAGTTTGTTTTACCACCAGAAGCAAACACATCAGAATAAGAGCTGACATGCCCCAGCATCTGGTCGTCAACATGAGTTCTGCTCACTGTTGACAAGGGCACTTCTGTCCATGTGAAAACGTTCATAATCCTCACTGGCTTAGTCAACCTATTTACTGATGGTTGAGAGAGAGAAGGGGGGGGGGGGGGGTGCAAGGTCAGTGATTGAGAGACAGAGAGAGAGACAGAGAGAGAGACAGAGAGAGAGACAGAGAGAGAGACAGAGAGACAGAGAGAGAGAGAAAGAGAGAGACAGAGAGAGAGAGACAGAGAGACAGAGGGAGTGAGACAGAGAGACAGAGAGAGAGACAGAGACAGAGACAGAGAGAGTGAGACAGAGAGACAGAGAGAGAGACAGAGACAGAGAGAGCACGAGAACATGAGAACACACTAGATTGTCTGGTTGACATTATCTCTCCTCTGCTATGCCCACAGTCAGGAGGCACTTAGCAGAGCAGACAATCACAGCAGGGGTCACGAGGTCAACACGTCAACCAAACAGGGCCAGACAAAGTAGTTGGAGGTAAGACTAGGAGCCCTAAAGTCACACCAAGGAGGGCACTTAGTGTGAATGGAGGAGAAAATAGTTGGGTGGATTATATGGTCCAAAGACAAGAGTGTTTGTATTGTGGGCGTCAAACTATTTCAAACTAGTTCTCTCAATGGTTAAGTTGTTTTACTAAAGCTCTGGACTGGAGGATGTCTATTAGTGTAGCTGTCTTCTTGTTGACAGCTAGATGGATGGATGGATGGATGGATGGATGGATGGATGGATGGATGGATGGATGGATGGATGGATGGATGGATGGATGGATGGATGGATGGATGGATGGATGGATGAATGAATGGATGAATGGATGGATGGATGGATGGATGGATGGATGGATGGATGGATGGATGGATGGATGGATGGATGGATGGATGGATGGATGGATGGATGGATGGATGGATGGATGGATGGATGGATGGATGGATGAATTGAACAGGTCAATTATTTTCCTGGTGTGGTATGTGTATGATATTTGATCAAGCTTTTGACATACTTAAAGGAGGATCTTTGCTATATTTCAAGATTCCTAAGAGCAATATAAGGAGCCATACTGTATGTCACACAGCTAGCTTTAGATCTCATACCATTCATCAATGCAGAGTTCTCTATATGGGCGCCTACACTAGGCCTAGGTATGTCTGAGTTGATGGATGAAGTACTGTACAGCAGTGCACCTAAACACTGTGTGTGTGTGCGTGCGTGCGTGCGTGCGTGCGTGCGTGCGTGCGTGCGTGCGTGCGTGCGTGCGTGCGTGCGTGCGTGCGTGCATGTGTGCGTGTGTGTGTGCTTGGGTGTGTGCGTGTGTGTGTGTGTGTTTGTCTGTTTGAGTGTGTGTGTGTGTGTGTGCGTGGGTGTATATGTGCATGAGTGTGCACCCATAAACACCCTCCAAGCTCCCCCTGTAGAGCCCTTCACCCCTCTCCCTCTATTCTCCATGACCATGTTAGGACCACATCCTCTCTGAGCCATAAAGTTCATGACCCCCTCCCAACTGTGACATCTGTAAAATACATTTACCTTTAAGAAAGAAAACAACTTAAATGAACTGTTTCACGAGTTTACAATCAAACATCTACTTTGGTGATCTTCTCATGAACATCCTGTTTTCTGGGCTGGTCATGCCTAGCAGGTTAAAAAAGTAAACAAGACCTGTTTTCAGGTGGATGAGGGGAATATATCCGTCTGCGGCCAGTCAACGAGCAGACTGAAATATGGAAGGAGATGGAGAGAGGGAGGAAAGAGAAGGAGAGAGGGCTCAGCGCAGGGCGCCTGGTCTTTCTTTCTGTTTATTTACGAATCTAGTTAACGAGCTTTGTGATTCATAAGTCTGTGCTAACGGCCTTTATGGACTAAATGTTTATGTTAGTTAGGCCATCGTCACTACTGTGTGTGTGTGTGTCTATTTTTTCTCGGTGCTCAGAAGCTATCCCTCATGTTGTACGCGTGGCCCCTAAACACCTCGCTGCAGACCACAGAGATTAGCCTCTGATTAATGGGCCAAGCCATACAATATAGATTTATTTATTTTTAATCGCAGACTGTAAGATAGAGAGCCATATCGAGTGTAACAAAAGTTTGGTTTGTGTTTGTGTCAATGGTAATTTCATAATGATGTTAACTTTAGAAAATAAATCCCATTCTGTATTTCATAACCCCTTTTCAATTTGTATCAGCATTTCTCAAGCTACGACTCACAAATAGAACAGCTTAGATAGACATATTTTAAATGTTTTAAGTGATTTCTTCTTGGTTGTCAGGAAGAAAATCCCCCTCAAAGACAATCCAAGTTTACTTAGTGCTGTATAGACTAGAGACAGAAACCTGGCTTCTCACCAAACACCAGTCAATGGATGCTTTTTATTACACACATAACATAATGCACCCCTTCCTCCCCTGTAGCCCCTCACAACACATTGAGATCCTCTGGTCTACCGTGTGTTTGTCAAGAGCATAGTTCATGTCCAATGCCATGGTCGCTGTGGTTACTGTCAATCTACAGGACGGGATCTGTGTTTACTGTATATATTATGGGATGTTGGGGAGGGAGAGGGTGGTCTGGAGGGGACCTATTTGGGCTGGGAACAGTGTGTGTGTGTGTGTGTGTGTGTGTGTGTGTGTGTGTGTGTGTGTGTGTGTGTGTGTGTGTGTGTGTGTGTGTGTGTGTGTGTGTGTGTGTGTGTGTGTGTCTGTGTGTGTGTGTGTGTGTGTGTGTGTGTGTGTGTGTCTGTGTGTGTGAGTCTTTGAGGCCTGCGAGTACGGCTTCCTCCCCAGAACTTCAGAGGCCAGGACCAAGACCAAGTTCAATCATCATGACTCTAATTCTAATTAGATTAGATGGATTGTGCACGCTCGTTGACCGCGAACGTGCCGTCTGATCGTGCTCTCCAACCGTACCCTCCTCTCCCAGGTTAGTATAGGGGCGAGGAGAAGGGACGCAAGTAAAAATCTGAATGTGACATTTCTTCATTACATCAGCTCTTTAAATTCTCTCTGAGAAGATGAACAAGACATTCGTTCGTGTTTTTCCCTCATTGTCAAGCAGTCCCATTGCACTCACACATGCACCCCCCATATCCACCCCCCCCCCCCCCCACACACACACACACACAAAAGAACCTGTCTGAACGTGACATTTCTTCATCAGCTCTTTAAATTCTCTCTGAGAAGATGAACAAGACATTGTTCGTGTTTTTCCCTCGTTGTCAAGCAGTCCCATGGTAACCGTCTCTTCGAGGGTTCACTTTCAGTGACAAGTCTGATTCCCCCGAAATGTGCTTAAGCTGGAGTTGACATGAGCCAAGAAAACACTGATAGAAAGAGAAAGGAACTGAAAACATGGACTAGAGCCTTGGTTCTGATGGCAGAATACACTACATAACAGATTACTTATGAACTCATTTCAAGCCTTGCCATCTAGATGACTGTTAGTGGTTGGACTGGTATCCCTCACAATACATTAAATACACATCATCAACATATAGATTTAGGCTATTGGTTAATTTTCTGATGAACCAAAGCTGTTAGTCCTGAGTGAGTTAACTTTGTGTTTCTCCTGTATTTTACATATGAGGCTGACTGTGTGATGTCCTGAGTGGTATATGAGTTAACTTTGTGTTTCTCCTGTATTTTACATATGAGGCTGACTGTGTGATGTCCTGAGTGGTATATGAGTTAACTTTGTGTTTCTCCTGTATTTTACATATGAGGCTGACTGTGTGATGTCCTGAGTGGTATATGAGTTAACTTTGTGTTTCTCCTGTATTTTACATATGAGGCTGACTGTGTGATGTCCTGAGTGGTATATGAGTTAACTTTGTGTTTCTCCTGTATTTTACATATGAGGCTGACTGTGTGATGTCCTGAGTGGTATATGAGTTAACTTTGTGTTTCTCCTGTATTTTACATATGAGGCTGACTGTGTGATGTCCTGAGTGGTATATGAGTTAACTTTGTGTTTCTCCTGTATTTTACATATGAGGCTGACTGTGTGATGTCCTGAGTGGTATATGAGTTAACTTTGTGTTTCTCCTGTATTTTACATATGAGGCAGACTGTGTGATGTCCTGAGTGGTATATGAGTTAACTTTGTGTTTCTCCTGTATTTTACATGAGGCAGACTGTGTGATGTGTGTCTGGCACATCAGGACTACTCTGTTGGTTTATAATGGGGTTGTGGAGACATATAGAGAACACACACACCTCACCCACATTCATTCAGACATTCTCCAGTGCTGGCTTCTCAGCTTCGCATGGCGGCCCTCCTGACAGGAACACACGGACGAGCACAGTGGCATTCTGGGACCAGGTGGTGCCGAGGCAAATCATGGATGAGATGATCCGTGTCCCGGGACTGGGCTCGGGTCGTGACCTCTACAGATGGGACGGCCAGACTCAGTGTGAGCTCTCCTCTCCTCACATTGCTGTCCTCACCACTCCCTCTCTGGTCAGACCTCACAGTCTGAGACGATAGATGGATAGTCCTCAGGCTCATCTTCCTGACTTTCAACTCTCCTTTCCCTTGTATGTTCCTCCCCCTCTTTCTATCACGCTCTTCCTCCCCTTATTCATTCTAGCCTGTCTTCTCTTCCATCTCCCTCCATCCCCACTTCCTCTCCTCCATGTCCCTCTTGTGTTTTACTTTTCCTCTTTCTATCCTCCATTTCCTCCCCCATTTCCCTATTTTCTTGTCTTCTCCCCTTCCATTTCCTTCTGCCCTTCCTCTACCTCCTCGATCTCTGACTCTTTCCATTCCCCTCCTCTTTCTGCTCCCTCACCTCATCCCCCTCACCTCCTCTCCTTATTGTTCCATTCCAAGCAGGCTTAATACCACAGCATCAGACAGTTAGACAGACACACACATTGGAAGCAGGCAGCGTCCAGTTATCAGAGAAGCGAAGCTCTCCGTAAAGATTCTATACTTTAGTCTCTATTCTCAGCAGAGGACATCGTCAGATAAATCACCAGAGAAGATGGTGATCTCACTCTGCACTTTCCTCTCAGAGGCAGTGATAAGTCTTTTAATGTAATGGCCATACACTCATTTGTTAGAGCTGGTGATTACATTTGTCAGAGGTTTTCTAGCCCATGATAGGGATAGCGTGGTCATATTGAAATAATTGTTGACCTCTCTCTGAACGAAAGACAAGGAGATGAAGAGATTCATGTTTTAAAGTCGTGCTCTTGGCCGTGAAGCAGATTGGGGCTCTGCTCAAGGGATTATTGGCGTTACAAATATTGCGAATGTTTATGTAATTCTCAAATGACTCATGACCCAGTAAGACTAGTAGGTGACGCAGGATTTCTGTTTCCCCTCGTGTTTTTTATCAGGTTACTGGACTGCTACAGACTTACCGTTTTTAAGTTCATGTTGGGAATTTGAAGAATATTTTTTCCATTGTTGGAAAACATGACAAAATGTTCCTTTCTTGGAAGTAAACAAAGTTACTGGTCTGAAACGTTGCTCAATCTGTGTATCGGGAACATTGTAGATGTTGCACGTAACCTGGCAACCGTCCTCACAGGCTATGGTCTGTGGTCCCATGGAGATGTCAGTGATGTCAAGCAGCCTACAGAAACAGGTGGATTTTTTAGCCATTGTTTTTCGTTTTCAGAGATTATATATAATCATTGATTTGAAGCCAGTTACAGTACCATATACTGTATATAAAAAAAAGAGGCCAAACTTCTAACAATGTCGCAACGAACTCAAATAACTTATTTGATGATAATTCTCCCCTCTGTCCTGTGTGCCTCAGTTGGTAGAGCACAGCACTTGCAATGCCAGGAGTGTGAGTTTGAGAAAGTACAAAAATGTATCCACTCACTACTGTAAGTCACCCTGGATAAGAGCTTCTGCTAAATGACTACAGTGTAAAATGTATCCACTCACTACTGTAAGTCACCCTGGATAAGAGCTTCTGCTAAATGACTACAGTGTAAAATGTATCCACTCACTACTGTAAGTCGCCCTGGATAAGAGCTTCTGCTAAATGACTACAGTGTAAAATGTATCCACTCACTACTGTAAGTCACCCTGGATAAGAGCTTCTGCTAAATGACTACAGTGTAAAATGTATCCACTCACTACTGTAAGTCACCCTGGATAAGAGCTTCTGCTAAATGACTACAGTGTAAAATGTATCCACTCACTACTGTAAGTCACCCTGGATAAGAGCTTCTGCTAAATGACTACAGTGTAAAATGTATCCACTCACTACTGTAAGTCACCCTGGATAAGAGCTTCTGCTAAATGACTACAGTGTAAAATGTATCCACTCACTACTGTAAGTCACCCTGGATAAGAGCTTCTGCTAAATGACTACAGTGTAAAATGTATCCACTCACTACTGTAAGTCACCCTGGATAAGAGCTTCTGCTAAATGACTACAGTGTAAAATGTATCCACTCACTACTGTAAGTCACCCTGGATAAGAGCTTCTGCTAAATGACTCAAATGTTACATTGAGAGGAAGCGTTCATACCACAATATTTACAAAGTTTTCAGAAACGTTCAATGTTTGGGACAAGAGCCAACCTGGGTGGCTGTTTTTTAAGTGAATCCGGCCGCTTCTCACTATTGGCCACTCAGGATCCTAACGAGGAGGCATTAGTTGCGTTTAAGAGTCTTCTCAACACCAAAAAGGTATTATCCAGCTCTTAAAACATGACAGCCCGGGATCTTCACTCTGTGTGTGTGTGTTCTCCATACGATGGATGGGATAACAAGAGGAAAGCTTATCCCGACCACCCCATTGAAGTCCTTCAAAAATGGTTTCCATATGGTTCAGGCTAATAAATCCTTACTAGATGCAATACGACACATCAAAGTCCTTCATAAAACTGAGCCCAAAAGTGGCATGGATTTTGTATTTCTTCTGTTTTCAGCTGAATCATCTAGCACACACACACCTCCATCCTGCACCCCCTCCCGCCCCACACACACATATATGGTAGCCATGGGGGTGAGGGTAGAGGTGTAGCGGGTGTCTGTGGGGGGGGGGGGGGGGGGGGTTGACTGATAACAAAAGACCCCAAAAAACACACCACCACCCATCCCCCTGTCTAACCCACCTACCTTAACCTGACTGATTTCAGCTATAGGAATTAGTGTATTTACTCAATGCTTTCCCTTTTCAGTTGAATTACTAGACTATACTGCAGACTTAACAGTATTACTAGACTATACTGTAGACTTATCAGTATTACTAGACTATACTGTAGACTTACCAGTATTACTACACTATACTGTAGACTTGCCAGTATTACTAGACTATACTGCAGACTTAACAGTATTACTAGACTATACTGTAGACTAACCAGTATTACTAGACTATACTGCAGACTTAACAGTATTACTAGACTATACTGCAGACTTATCAGTATTACTAGACTATACTGTAGACTTACCAGTATTACTACACTATACTGTAGACTTGCCAGTATTACTAGACTATACTGCAGACTTAACAGTATTACCAGACTAAACTGTAGACTTACCAGTATTACCAGACTATACTGTAGACTTACCAGTATTACTAGACTATACTGTAGATTTGCCAGTAGTACTAGACTATACTGTAGACTTGCCAGTATTACTAGACTATAATGTAGACTTAACAGTATTACTAGACAATACTGTAGACTTAACAGTATTATTAGACTATACTTTAGACAGTATTAACAGACTATACTGTAGACGTAACAGTTTTATTAGACTATACTGTAGATTTAAAAGTATTACTAGACAATACTGTAGACTTAACAGTATTACTAGACTATACTGTAGACTTGCCAGTATTACTAGACTATACTGTAGACGTAACAGTACTACTAGACTATACTGTGGACTTAACAGTATTACTAGACTATACTGTAGACTTAACAGTATTATTAGACTATACTGTAGACTTGCATCACTAGATTATAGAGTAGACTTAACAGTATTACTAGACTCTACTGTAGACTAACCAGTATTACTAGACTATACTGTAGACTAACCAGTATTACTAGACTATACTGTAGACTAACCAGTATTACTAGACTATACTGTAGACTTACCAGTATTACTAGACTATACTGTAGACTAACCAGTATTACTAGACTATACTGTAGACTTACCAGTATTACTAGTGCACTACCTATGACCATAAACCTATGGGCCCTGGTCTAAAGTATTAACTATATAGTGCACTACCTATGACCATAAACCTATGGGCCCTGGTCTAAAGTATTAACTATATAGTGCACTACCTATGACCATAAACCTATGGGCCCTGGTCTAAAGTATTCACTATATAGTGCACTACCTATGACCCTAAACCTATGGGCCCTGGTCTAAAGTATTCACTATATAGTGCACTACCTATGACCATAAACCTATGGGCCCTGGTATAAAGTATTCACTATATAGTGCACTACCTATGACCATAAACCTATGGGCCCTGGTATAAAGTATCTCACAATCAAGGGAACAGGATGATATGTCAGACCAACCATGATGTACTTCTATTTATTTAACCACAGTACAGACCAGCAGAGGGAAACCTTTCATCCTTAACTCAACATGTCCTGTCACCCTGCAATAAACCATGTTCCAGTCCTTAAAGATTTTACACACACTGCACACATACACACACACACACACTCACATGCCCCTCCTTCCTCCCCCCACACACACAATAAACTCCACTCCAGACCTTACAAACACTTAAAGCCACCAGACAAACATAATAAACGTTTAGATCCTGTTGTAATTATAACGTCTGCGTCGCTTCATTCCACCCTATTTCCTATGTAGTGCACCACTGTTGCGCTGGTCAAAAGTAGCGCATTGCATAGGGAATAGAGTGCCATTTGGGACATAACCAAGGTATAGATCTAAACAGGAAAAAGCGAGCAGCCTTCACGTAGAAGATTATGAGGTCAGTTTTTTGGGTACGTTAGGAGTGCTATGACACACCTGCTTATAAAAGATGATTATCGATATACTAGGATAATGCATACATTATTCTTTGATTACTCACACTTCAAATAGAGCACATTGAGAATGTCTATTGTTCTAAACGGGCTCTAGGGCTTTCCAAATGTTCCTGTTTTTCAGCACCAAAGTTATTTTGCCTGTACTAATGTCGCCAGTATTATTAGTCAGACATGAAACATAGATGAGAAATAACACAGCATTAAAACACACCCTATCAAAACATATCTAGATTCACAATCACAGACATCCATTCACAGACCTCAGCCTAAAAACCGATGTCATCATGGGTTTAGTGACTCTACTCCTGATGTTCTGCAGTAAAGCAGGACGCTTCGTGTCTGACGGTTTGCCTATAATGTCAGGCAATCGCAAAGAGAGGCTGAGAATGCGTTAGCGGCGCGTTAGGGCTGACCTCTGTGGCAACGCTGCCACTTGTATCACACATGGGGTCAGAGGTCAGCGTTTCATGTCCCGGTATAGAGTTACAGGGAAACAGGGCCAACAGAGCTCTCAGGCTTTGTACTGAGACGGGGACTGATTGACAGCCTACCACTAATGCCTGCCATGATGAGGGACGTCAGGGATCAGGGAATGGATCGCTCCTGGTGTTTCATATGGCACTTAGTTTGCATACAATTTTGGTAATGTCTATGAAGCCAATGAATTGTGCATTTTGGTAATGTCTATAATGCAGATGAATTGTGTATTTTGGTAATGTCTATAACGCAGATGAATTGTGTAATTTGGTAATGTCTATAAAGCAGATGAATTGTGTATTTTGGTCATGTCTATAACGCAGATGAATTGTGTATTTTGGTAATGTCTATAACACAGATGAATTGTGTATTTTGGTCATGTCTATAACGCAGATGAATCGTGTATTTTGGTAATGTCTATAACGCAGATGAATTGTGTATTTTGGTAATGTTTATAACGCAGATGAATTGTGTATTTTGTACGCATATTTATTAATTAATTCCATAAATTTGGTTGGTGGTTTGATCTCCCTACTGTTAGTGGTGGCATATAAACATACTGTATATAAACCACTCTGCTCCTGTATATAAACCCACTCTGCTCCTGTATATAAACCCACTCTGCTCCTGTATATAAACCCACTCTGCTCCTGTATATAAACCCACTCTGCTCCTGTATATAAACCCACTCTGCTCCTGTATATAAACCCACTCTGCTGCTGTATATAAACCCACTCTGCTGCTGTATATAAACCCACTCTGCTGCTGTATATAAACCCACTCTGCTCCTGTATATAAACCCACTCTGCTCCTGTATATAAACCCACTCTGCTCCTGTATATAAACCCACTCTGCTCCTGTATATAAACCCACTCTGCTCCTGTATATAAACCCACTCTGCTCCTGTATATAAACCCACTCTGCTCCTGTATATAAACCCACTCTGCTCCTGTATATAAACCCACTCTGCTCCTGTATATAAACCCACTCTGCTCCTGTATATAAACCCACTCTGCTCCTGTATATAAACCCACTCTGCTCCTGTATATAAACCCACTCTGCTCCTGTATATAAACCACTCTGCTCCTGTATATAAACCCACTCTGCTCCTGTATATAAACCACTCTGCTCCTGTATATAAACCCACTCTGCTCCTGTATATAAACCCACTCTGCTCCTGTATATAAACCCACTCTGCTCCTGTATATAAACCCACTCTGCTCCTGTATATAAACCCACTCTGCTCCTGTATATAAACCCACTCTGCTGCTGTATATAAACCACTCTGCTCCTGTATATAAACCCACTCTGCTCCTGTATATAAACCCACTCTGCTCCTGTATATAAACCCACTCTGCTCCTGTATATAAACCCACTGTGCTGCTGTATATAAACCCACTCTGCCGCTGTATATAAACCCACTCTGCTCCTGTATATAAACCACTCTGCTCCTGTATATAAACCCACTCTGCTCCTGTATATAAACCCACTCTGCTCCTGTATATAAACCTCCTCTGCTCCTGTATATAAACCCACTCTGCTCCTGTATATAAACCCACTCTGCCCCTGTATATAAACCCACTCTGCTCCTGTATATAAACCCCCTCTGCTCCTGTATATAAACCCACTGTGCTGCTGTATATAAACCCACTCTGCCGCTGTATATAAACCCACTCTGCTCCTGTATATAAACCACTCTGCTCCTGTATATAAACCCACTCTGCTCCTGTATATAAACCCACTCTGCTCCTGTATATAAACCCCCTCTGCTCCTGTATATAAACCCACTCTGCTCCTGTATATAAACCCACTCTGCTCCTGTATATAAACCCACTCTGCTCCTGTGTATAAACCCACTCTGCTCCTGTATATAAACCCACTCTGCTTTATTGGCTTTATATGGCTGCTAAAGGCCTCAGACCTGCTAGATCTACAAACACACACACACACAGTTTTATAGGGCTGCTAAAGGCCTAATACCTGCTAGATCTACACACACACACACACACACACACACACACACACACACACACACACACACACACACACACACACACACACACACACACACACACAGCTTTATAGGGCTTCTAACGGCCTCAGACCAAATCAAATCAAATATTGTTGGTTGCATACATATATTTAGCAGATGTTATTGTGGGTGTAGCGAAATGCTTGTGTTCCTAGCTCCAACAGTGCAGTAATATCTAACAATACACAACAATGCGCACAACTCTAAAAAGTAAAAGAATGGAATTAAGAAATATTAAAATATTAGGACGAGCAATGTCGGAGTCCAGAGTAGTGGCCTGGAGATAGAAGCTGTTTTTCAGTCTCTCTGTCCCAGCTTTGATGCACCTGTACTGACCTCTCCTTCTGGATAGTAGCAGGCTGGGTGGCGAGGTCCTTGATGATCTTCTTGGCCTTCCTGTGACACTGAGTGCTGTAGATGTCCTGGAGGGAAGGTAGTGTGCCCCTGGTGATGCGTTGGGCTGACCACACCACCCGCTGGAGAGCCCTGTGGTTGCGGACGGTGCAGTAGCCGTAACAGGCGGTGATACAGCCCGACAGGATGCTCTCTATGGTGCATCTGTAAAAGTTTGTGAGGGTCTTAGGGGCCAAGCCAAGTTTCTTCAGGCTCCTGAGGTTGAAGAGGCGCTGTTGCACCTTCTTCACCACACAGTCTGTGTGGGTGGACCATTTCAGATTGTCAGTGATGTGTACGTTGAGGAACTTGAAGCTTTTCACCTTCTCCACTGCGGCCCCGTCGATGTGGATGAGGGCGTGCTCCCTCTGCTGTCTCCTGAAGTTCACGATCAGCTCCTTTGTGTTGTTGACAGTGAGGCAGGGGTTATTGAGCCAGTGAGGGAGGGGTTTATGAGCCAGTAAACTGAAGGAATGGTTCTCTAACTACACCATCTACTGTTTGCTGCACGGTGGCCAAGTAGACCTAGCCTGGTTAAACCACACTGAATGCTGTGCTCACCATTGTTTCACTTTACGTCAATCTGGTTTAACCAGGCTACGTAGACCTACCTTTCACTGACACCCACAGCTTTGTCAGACGTCTGGCTCTGGCTCTGGCAAGACCTCCAGTTTAGATACAGTGTGGTAATAGCCACTTATAAGGAAACGTGCACACACACTCTCTCTCTTTCACTCTCACGCACTCTCTCTCCCTCAATTAAATTCAAAGGGCTTTATTGGCATGGGAAACATATGTTTACATTGCCAAAGCAAGTGAAATAGATAATAAATAAAAGTGAAATCAACACTATATTTCTCTCTGTTTCGCAAACACACACACTCACACACATCTGTGTCCCGTTAGATTGCTCCTCGCTATTAGTTCCCTTTTTTTGTTCTCATGGAAAGTTAGTTTTATCAGAAGGTTCCAGATAATTGCTTTGGGAACCAGTGAGTACAGAAAATACATATGTGGCTCAATTGGCTATTTCTTAATTTATTCCCCACCTGTTAGTTTAAGCATTTATTTAGTTATTACTGCATATCATCACATCTTAATGTCCCGCTAAAGTACAACCAGTTTTGTTTTGTTTGTAATGTCATATTTGGCCGCTTTTTACATTCTCTCGATTTTATCATTAGTATGGATAAGAGTTTTTCCTGGCAACATGACCTGACCAGAGGAAATGATGTGTCCTAGTTAGGCTATAACTAGGATTTAATTGCCTTATAATTATTTTCCTGACCAGTTTTTCCTGACCACGTACAGTATCCTGACCAGGAGAAACACTGATAGAAGGACAGTTGACTGGGTTCTCATGACAGTTCAGTTAAAGGATAACATAATCCAGGCATGGAGGAGAGAGAGATGACTGGGAAGACACAGGCCAGCCAGAGAGACAGATGACTGGGAAGACACAGGCCAGCCAGAGAGACAGATGACTGGGAAGACACAGGCCAGCTAGAGAGACAGATGACTGGGAAGACACAGGCCAGCCAGAGAGACAGATGACTGGGAAGACACAGGCCAGCCAGAGAGACAGATGACTGGGAAGACACAGGCCAGCCAGAGAGACAGATGACTGGGAAGACACAGGCCAGCCAGAGAGACAGACGACTGGGAAGACACAGGCCAGCCAGAGAGACAGATGACTGGGAAGACACAGGCCAGCCAGAGAGACAGATGACTGGAAAGACACAGGTCAGCCAGAGAGACAGATGACTGGGAAGACACAGGCCAGCCAGAGAGACAGATGACTGGGAAGACAAAGGCCAGCCAGAGAGACAGATGACTGGGAAGACACAGGCCAGCCAGAGAGACAGATGACTGGGAAGACACAGGCCAGCCAGAGAGACAGATGACTGGGAAGACCAAGGCCAGCCAGAGAGACAGATGACTGGGAAGACACAGGCCAGCCAGAGAGACAGATGACTGGGAAGACACAGGCCAGCCAGAGAGACAGACGACTGGGAAGACATAGGCCAGCCAGAGAGACAGATGACTGGAAAGACACAGGCCAGCCAGAGAGACAGATGACTGGGAAGACACAGGCCAGCCAGAGAGACAGATGACTGGGAAGACCAAGGCCAGCCAGAGAGACAGATGACTGGGAAGACACAGGCCAGCCAGAGAGGGGGGGGAGCAGGCAGGGTCCCTGTAAACAATAACACTCCAGCCATTCAGCTGTAATAGGAACAATATTAGGCTAGCAGCAGGGAGCCCAGGCTCTCCAAATAGTCTGACTGACAGCCCCAGAGAGAGCGGGAAAAGAGGGGGGGAAATGGAGAGAGGGGGTAGTTTGTGAGTTTGGGAAAAGAAAGGTGAAGGAGGGAAAGTGAGAGGGAGGGAGAGAAAGAGAGACAGAAAGCAAAAGAGAGGAGACCTGAGAGAGAGAAGGAAAACGAGACATAAAGAGAGACATTGTGAGAAAGAGAATGAAAGTAATAGAGAGAAATAACTTAAAAGAGAAAGAGAATTTCTTCTTGATTGTCTGCCAGCACATTTACAATCGAGGAACTCTCTGCCTTTCATTTAGCCAGTGCAGCTCACCCCCCCCCTCCCCACCCCCTGCCTCCTCCTGAGAAATTAGGAGCCTCCCTCCTCTCTCTCCCCTCCCTCTCTCTCTCCCTCAGCCTCCGTGCTTTAACAGTGTGTAGAGAGGAGCTGACAGTCAGTCTACCCTGAGCCCTGCTGGATAGTAGCTGTGAGAAGCTGAGCCCTGAGCCTCTTGTAACTCCATCCTCCTACATACAGCCCACCATGGATGTCAAAGTACTGGCTGTGTTGGTCCTACTGGCTGTGGCCTTGGATGTACCTCCCTCTACGGGTGAGTTGGTCTGGGGATGATTTATCTGTCTGGGCATGTCTTCTACACTCTTAGAAGAAAAGGTGGCATCTCAAACCTAAAAGGGGATAACCCTTTGAAGAACCCTTTTTGGTTCCAGGTGAACCCTTTTGGTTCTAGGAAGAACCCTTTTGAGATCCATGTAGAACCCTTTACACAGAGGGATCTACATGGAACCCAAAGGAGTTCTACCTGGAACAAAAAAGGGTTCTACCTGGAATCAAAACGGGTTATCATATGGAGACAGTTGAAGAACCCTTTTGGAACCCTTTTTTTCTAAGACTGTATTAGTGTGTTCTTTCTTGTGTTTAATCTATCTTTATTTATCTATCTCTTTATTTGAGTCATTTTAGTAACTTAGCAAAGAGAGACTTTATGTATGTGTTCTAGAATGTCTGGGGATGTGATTTGTTCTAGAAAATGATGACATGTTGGTGGTTGTGGAGGTTGTCTTGATATTGTTGGTTCATTTGAATAGGTGTTGTTAGACTAGATGTGGTTGTGGAGGTTGTCTTGATATTGTTGGTTAATTTGAATAGGTGTTGTTAGACTAGATGTGGTTGTGGAGGTTGTCTTGATATTGTTGGTTCATTTGAATAGGTGTTGTTAGACTAGATGTGGTTGTGGAGGTTGTCTTGATATTGTTGGTTCATTTGAATAGGTGTTGTTAGACTAGATGTGGTTGTGACATTTGGCTGGTGTTGCTGAGAGACGGGATACACAGCAGAATAACTTGTGGTTATGAGTTGTGGTTGTGGAGGTTGTCTTTTGGCTCCTTGATGTCTGACTGGATTTGGTAAAATAAGTAAGTGATTGTTGATGTGATGGAGATGTTATACTCAAATTGGTTGCATTTGTTTTTTTGTTGTTGTTTGTATAGTTGAATTTTAAGTAGTTGGTTATTTAGCTTATTCTGGAAATGTCTAGGTTTGTGTTTACTTTTGCCATTATTTATGTATCTTCTCAGTTGCCTTTTGTTGTAAAACTTTCATGAAATACTTTTCTACTTGCTTTTAACACTTTGATATTTCAACCACTTTAATTTCTCAAATCTTACATCTTAACGGCATACAAATGAACAATTAAAACGATTTGTCAAAGACAGAAAGTAAGATCTTACGATTTAGAGGATGATGGGTCAGGGAGTCAGTGTCCCAAATGGCTAAGTCTCCCCCATACCAATATCACAGCAATGACCCTCCACCTTATCAGGCTCTATTATCATGCTAATACTGGGTCATTATGTATGCGGCTTACAGCACCCGGCCACAAGTGACCATCTAGCTACAACCTCTGCTTCCCAAATAGAACACTATTCCCTTATACAGTGCACTACATCTGACCAGGGCCCACAGGGAAACCCATAGGGCTCTGGTCAGAAGAAGTGCACAAAATAGGCAATAGGGTTCCATTTGGGATGTAATTAGTTTCTTTCACAACCCGCCTTGTTTAGCCCCTAATTAGTTTCTAGTTAAAAGAAGCAAAATAAAACAGATAAATACACAAGTTACCCCCTCCATCACCCGGCCATCCTATCGTCTATGCAATCAGGGTCTCCCTGGCTAGGGGTAGTAACAACAGGCTTAGCATAACACAGCAGAGGTTGAGCTAACTTCAATTCAACTCTTCTCTCTGACTTCTCTCTCTCTCCTGTTGTTGTTTATTTTGCAGTGGATTCACGTGATCACAGTTTAATCCCACAGTCAAACAAGGGATCCATTTGTACGCCGTTAAGATGGAAGATTCGAGAAATGAAAAGAATGTAAATATCAAAGTGTTTTAAAGTAAACGGAGAGAGTCTTTCATGAAAGTTTTACAACCACAAGGCAACTGGAGAAGAGACATGTTCAGCCAATTGACCTCTTCCCATCTTCAAAGAAAAACTAATAAAAATCATTGTTGGAAACAGGTTATCAAGAATTTCACATTTCATGTTCATCTTGTGTCAAATTTCCGGCAGGGCATCCCCTCTGAAATCCCAGAATCTAAGAACATTTCAGTCAAAAGCCTGAGTATATGCTATTGAGTGAAAAGATTCTTCGTTTCAGGAACCGGTAGGAACCAGGGGTGATATGCAATTATTCTAAGAATGTAGCCTACTTCTTAAAGGGACTCTTTTGATGAGAATCTAAGCTTTGTGTTCTTGGAGCTTTGAGAAAGGAGGGAAACATTGGGAGCCCCAGTGGAGTAGAACGATAAGGACTCTTCTGGGATAGAGAGCTGTGTCTTGAATGTTCATAGTGAAAAGGCAGTATGACGGCGGATGGGACAATGAGCGCTGGTCTGAGAGTCTCTGTGTGTGTGTGTGTGTGTGTGTGTGTGTGTGTGTGTGTGTGTGTGTGTGTGTGTGTGTGTGTGTGTGTGTGCGTGTGCGTGTGCGTGTGCGTGTGCGTGTGCGTGTGTGTGTGTGTGTGGGCATGTGTGTGTGCATACGCGTGTGTGAGTGTGTGTGGCAGACTAATCTCTTTTTAATTGCTTTGCCTTTGGAACTAAAGGCAGGTAAATGTATACTTTCCCATGCATTGTCAGGGTTAAATACAGTAGTTTTGTACTTGGTGGGAGTGTGTGTTGATTATTTGAGGTATGCATTTAAATGCATGGACGTGTGTGCTGTTTTGTCTTAACGGTATTTTATTAGAAATGTATAAATAACTATAACAGTGTGATTGAATTATTTAAATGAAATTTTCCTCTCAGAGCTTTTTGACCCTGAACAACATATTCAAGTAATCTTCTTCAAATGCTTATTTTTGCTAGTTTTATCTTAGGTGTAGCTATCTGCCATGCTCAGCAGGCCAGTTGAAAGTCAGGGACATTTCCCCCAGCTTTGTACACCGGTTTAACAGAAATACTGGAGTTTACCTCAGTGAATGTGAAGATGATTAACAACAGGTAAAAGTAGAGTAGTGTTGAGTGTGTACGGTGAAAGTTTGGTGAGAGTGTGTGAGTGTGTGTGTGCTATTTATGAGACCTGGTTGTAACACTGCGTAAACCAATCTCACACACCACTGACTATTGATTTAGGAGCTGTTGCTGTCATGGAGTACAGTGAAAATGGATTTAATCCCCAATGTCCAGCGGCAACGGAAATCTGTCTTCTACTTTACCTTGTTTGTTCTTACAAGCTCTAATATGAAATGAACAAATTCTTCCTAGTTTGGGACTAAGGTCAGCTAAATGTTCTGTATATTTCTCATGCATTGTCGGGCTTAGAGACAGTAGATTAAACATATTTGTTCTAACAAGAACTCTGATATGAAATGAACAAATTCTTCCTAGTTTCCTGCCTGCAATGATTGTGAGTTGTTGCATTTTGGAGGTGTTGAGTCTCATATTGTTGGTTCAGCTCTAACTATCATAATGCTAGTGTTGAGACATTACTGTCCCTCACGCTGTGAGCTTTGGTTGTTCTAGTTTTAAGACATAGAAATGGTCGAAGCTCACATTCTCTCAGTGTCCGGTACCTGGTACCTGGTACCTGGTACCTGGTACCTGGTACGGTATCTTACTATGTTTGTGGTTGTTGTTTTCAGCTAAGCCCATCAGCCTGGTAGAGAGGTGCTGGTGTCGCTCCACTCTCAACACCGTCCCTCAGAGGAGCATCAGAGAGCTCAAGTTCCTTCACACACCCAACTGCCCTTTCCAAGTCATGTGAGTAACCTGCTGGTGCATTATGGGATGCTTTTTAACCCTGATTTTGGGTTGTGTTTTAGAAGACTTACAGCTAAGTTCCTTAGTTTGTCATGTGAAGAACTGTCCACACCGCTCATAAGAACAACTAGATCGCTGTATTGCTTCTCCCAAAAGTGATGGTTTCATTACTGGGCTGGGGAGTAACAGGGAAGTTTTGTAGGAGACAACCCCATGTTCTCCTCAGCTCTGCACTACACTGCACAGATAAGAAAGTACTATGGTGGCCAACACTGGACATCCCACACAGCACACACAGTGATGCTGCTCACAGAAGGGGAAGCTATTCACTATATTTAGACAGACTTTTTCTGGAGATAAAGCAGAACTATTTAGGCCCAGTAAAGCATTGGTAAGCAACCCTGGTCTGAGACAGCTGCATGTTGAGAGTGTGAGTTAGCTTCGGTTCCCGGGCGCAGCACTGAAGCACCTGATTCAACTCATCAACTAATCGTCAAGGCGGTGACTTGTTGAATCAGGTGTTTGTTTTAGGGCTGGACAGACACCTGTCAATGCCACGGTCCATGTTACTCTACGGGACCACTGCAATGTAGTTTAACCAGAGGTGGAAGAGGAAGCGACTCATCCCACTCCCACATTTTTTTCTTATTCATATATAGTCAATGAACTAAGCAGACCAGAACCAGCTGCTAATGCATTGGTGCCTATGGGAGAGCCATCCCTTAAGCAGACTGGAAATGTGACATCTTCGTTTATCTACCATCTTTGCTTTAACACAGCACAAGCCTGCATGGCTGAAACCAGAAGGACCTTGGCCTGATACGTATAGTCAAGTAGGGATAAACTAGCCTGGTTCCAGATCTGTTTGTGCTGTCTTACCAACTCCTATTGTCAGCTGCTACAGCTAAACTAACTTAGTTCTAGATCTGTTTGTGTGGTCTTGCCAACTCCTATAGTCATCTCCTAGGGCAAAGCCTGTTCAGAATAGCCTGATTCAGCCCAGTAAGACCCCTCTGTTAATAAGATCCCATGTGGATTCTAATGGCGCTTAACTTTGGTTCCCATTCCATTCGGCTAAGCATCAGTCCCATATTATGAGGTTTTAATGATTGCAGTTGGAGGACCACAGTGGAGGGAAAGACAGAGTGAGAGAGGAGAGAGAGTGAGAGAGGAGAGAGAGTGAGAGAGAGAGAGAGAGAGAGAGAGAGAGAGAGAGAGAGAGAGAGAGAGAGAGAGAGAGAGAGAGAGAGAGAGAGTGGAGAAAAGAGATGCAGTTGCTATGGCTCTCCCCAAATGGAAAGAGATGTTTAGATTAGAACAACACGGTAAATGGCCAGGAGAGGAGAGAGGAAGCTGACAGAGGAGTGTCTCTCTCCAAGCTAGCTCTAGGGGGGATTTTAGTCTTGTTAAGGAAACAATCATTAGGGGTCAACGTGATGACCTTTATGTTGCAGCTGACCCTCTCTATCCTTCTTTCTTTTATTCCCTTCGCTCACCAGCCGCCCACATTTAGTGTAATTTAAATGGCCTGGAACGCATTAAGCCAAAATGCTTTGCCTATTTGTAACCTATAGAAACCAGGTGGCCAGAGCCAAAAAGCCAGAGGGGTTTGGGGGGTGGGGAGGGGGGGGGGGGGGGGGCATTAGGGGGTTAACTCATGGCAAGGGGTCAGTAAGGATACAAATCTGGTCAGGACACACAATCATCAAGAGATACACACATTTGCACACATAGGCATTAAGGAACACACATACGCCACCAAAATCTTCCACTTTTCCCTCTTATTCCCTCCAAACCCCATCCAAAAGTTATTTATGACTGAGCAGCAGGGGAGAGAGGGGCAGAGAGCTCGCATCTCTTCTGATATATCTATTGTCCTTGGATGAAAGACAACAGGGGTAACACTACACCTCCCTCTCCCCCTCCATCCCTCCATACACGCCCCTGTCTCCTCCGGCTTGTTGGCATTAGCTTGCTGTGAAGTAATTACTACCTACTGTGTTAGAAGCTCCAGACTGCCAGAGCCCCGAATTCCAACAGAGTCAATCAGACGCTAGATAGTCCAGACACACACACACACACACACACACACACACACACACACACACACACACACACACACACACACACACACACACACACACACACACACACACACACACACACACACACACACACACACACACACACACACACAGCCTAGAGGGATAAACCTAAACCAGGAGACACATCAAAACAGTAAAATGGATTAGCTGCACTAAATATATAAAAGAGGACAGGATGGGGGTTGGAGGGAGGGAGGAAGGTGGTATCCTAGAGGTAAACAAACGGGGAATCCAGTTACCGGCTTTTATTTATCTAAACAACTGGGATGTTGGTTTTGGGGGGATTTGAAGGGGTTTGATGCGCTTGAGATGTTCTTTCATCTTATTGGGGTAAGGGTAGTAGGTGGGCCATTTGGTCAATTGAAGAGGCTGGTGTTTAATAGGGATGGAGAGTTTGGGGGAGGTGAAATTGAATCAGAAAAGCGGTAAAGGAGTGATGAAGGAGAGATTCAGAGGTGGAGAGGAATGTGTTTAATTTACAGGGTTGTGAGAGGAAGAGAAGGAGGGAGAGAAGGAGGGAGGGAGGAGAGGTGGTGAGGTGCTACATGAGTTGTTAACTCTCAAACACGACCTTTTGACACAGAGGTGTTAGATCCATATGTTTGGGGAAGGAGGGGAGGAGAGGAGAGAGTGTGCACACACACACGCACACACACACACACACACACACACACACACACACACACACACACACACACACACACACACACACACACACACACACACACACACACACACACACACACACACACACACTACCCCGTCTCCCCCTAAAGCTCATGGATCAGAAACACTCACAGAGGTGTCCGATCTCGGGACAAATGCCCCTCTCTCAAGTCGACACTCAAGTCAACCCTCTATCAACACACTACAGTCCTCTACAGGTGAACCACTTACTCCCATATACACCCCACAGTCTGTAAATCCCAGGCTAAATGGCCTGACATCAAAACCTCCTTATTGTTAGTACCACCGGCTTAACAAAGAGATCAGTGTTACCGTGCTTTATTATCATTGCAACAGCTGTCTAAGTGGAAGGAGAGAGATGGGATTTCTCCCCTGTGGCATGTGGTGGGGGACTTGATGTGATTTAATGCATTGTGATCCTTACAACTGGCACTAAGCATGTTTTGTGGGTTAAAATATGCTGTGAATACAAGTTTTAATAACTGTGATCCTTACAACTTGTTCATAATATGTTTGTTCTTAAAAAATATGCTATGGATTTTAATAACGTGTTGATTGTTCACTGGCAAATGTCCCTGGAAATTAGTGACATATAAATAAGCTTGATAAATATAATTTTGGTCAAATAACTTATTTTTCAAGATACATTATGTTACTCTTGACTTTGCAGCCTTATATCATACTGAGTGATGTTTGTTTTGTGTGTCCAGTCCAGTACAGTAGTTGGTTTAAAGGAAAGGGAACTTCATTCATCTTAATGTGTTTGTTTATTTTGACCCTGAATGAGCAGATAGACTATATCAAAATGATGGAACAGACTTACTTTTAGATTACAGTATACAGAGTTCATCAGATGTCTCTTCAATCTTCAGATACATGAATTATACAGACTAGATTTAAGTAACCTATAAAAACTGTGTCAAACAGCAAATAATGACTTCAAAAATATTACCTCAAATGTAACCCTTTTGATTTTATTTTTTTTAAATAAAACAAATATAGAAGATTACATACTGTATACTAAAATATGCCACTCATACTATTCAGTTCACTACTACAAGACCCATGAGTCTATAAAGACAGATGTGTCAAACTGAAATAGATGCATTCAGAATGATTAGTTCAAAAGAAACCTAGAAATGATCTATATTTATTTATCTATGTACATAATTGAAGTGTAATAAAAACTCGTACTATTCAACTCGCTACTACAAGGCCCACGAGTCTCGTTACAGTTTGACCGAAACACGGCCACAGTTGACCCTAGTTGACCCCACGTATCAGGTATGTGTGTTACTGATAACAGCTACACAGCACACTATCCCTGGATGTTCACCAGAGCGAGAAGACGCTAGGCCAGTTCATGAGAACTTACTGGACTCGGCTTTTTTTTGTTCCCTTTCTTTTTCCAGATCATTCTATCCTTGAATCAGATAAGAAAACAGAGAAAGTGGATGCTCGGAGAACACTGAAATGAGTCTCTGCCTAATTCACTTTCTCTCTCCCTCCATCCCTCTCCCGGTCACAGTGCCAAGCTGAAGAACAACAGGGAGGTGTGCATTAACCCCGAGACCAAATGGCTGCAGACGTACCTGAAGAATGCCATTAACAAGTAAGAAGAAACCTTACTTCCCTCTTTGACAAGTAAGAGCTGATCACAGGGTAGCCTGGTCCCACATCTGCTTGTGCTGTCTTGCCAACTCTTATGGTCATTCATTGTCACGCCAAACCATAGGAGTTGTCAAGACAACACAAACAGATCTGGGACCAGGCTAGTTCGCTGGTAACAGTGAGAGACATGGAATGAAATACGCCCCTGTTTTTATCTGCAAAATCCAAATGAAATGGGAGAAATGGAACTGCTTAAGTACAGTAACAACAGTTTAGTGTCATTTTATAGCCACTTGTCCACTTTGCATTGTGAAATGGCTAATTTATCGGTTTGATTAGAATTGTTGGTATGTGTGTGTCATTAAAAGAGATGAAAGTGACAGGTATTTCTGGGTGTTTGTTTCTCATTATGCGTGTTCGCTACTCAGATGGCTACTGAGATATGAATTAAAGACTGGGAAAGAATACTTTCTGCTCATTCCTTGCAATCCCTCTGATAATTTAAGCGTGGCATTCAGAGCATTCCAGGTCTTTCAGTAAACAATCAGAATGTATCTGGGAAATCAGGGATGTAGTAGAATTTCATGACTTCAAAAAAGTTAGTTTTTTTTTTATTTACAGATTTTTTACCTAAAACTTTATGCAAAAATAAACAGGTGTTATTTTCACAAGTGAACTAACTTCATTAATTTCATGGCTAAAAGACAGTAGTTTGTGTATAAGTAAACAAATATGTGTAAATTGAAGGCACTTTCACAAAATGATCAGGACTAATTTGTCTACAAATAGTAAAACTCATTCCACTAAGGGAAAACAATTCCACTAAGTTTTACACCCAAGGAGTAAACTGTAAAAAACTACAATAAACAATAACAGGCACACTATACAGAATATTATAATGAATCTAAATGGGTTGTGCAGTTAAAATGTGTGTTAAATGTGCATTCCTTATAAAAACTTCCCACATACAGTGTCTGGTGATCATTTTCACCAACCATGCAAAATGTCTGCCTCTTAAAAACGCCTATAGTAAATAAATCTATAATGGAGGAACATTTTACCACAAATTAGGCATTTTCTTGCTGTTTAGTCCCCAATGTGGCATAGTTACAAAAGACTGCATTTGCTTGAAATAGCTAGCCAAAAAAACTGTGTGTACAAATATTTCTAAGACGATGCATATCCAGATGATCTTGTTAATGAAGGTTTAAGTATATATGCTCTCGTAGAACTGCATCGTGTTTATAAGTCCAGTCTGCCAGACAAACAAACTATATTATTAAACAACTAGATACTGGAGGCCTACGTGACATGTTACACACTTAGAGAAAAAGGTGCAATCTAGAACTTAAAATGGTTCTTCGGCTGTTCCCATAGGAGAACCCTTTGAAGAACCAGTTTTGGTTCCAGATAGAACCCTTTTGATTCCATGTAGAACCCGTTTGGGTTCCATGTAGGACCCATTTGTTTTTTTGTTTGTTTTTGTTTTGTTAGTTTTTTTAGGGGGCATGTAGGACTCTTTCCACAGTTGGAAAACAGTTATCCTATTTGGACAGCCAAAGTACCCTTTAAGAACCCTTTTTACTAAGAATGCATGTTTCAAAACCCTGCATGATGCAGAACATAGCATCAATATACCAATGAGCACCGTACTAAGTATTTATCATAAAATTACATTAGGGCCCAGAGTTGTTCCTAATCAGGTGATGTCAAGTGGCCACACGGGAAAAATGAAGTTACACCCATGAATCCTCCTTTAATCAGTGTCTAATTCCTCTCTTTCTGTCTCCAGGGTGAAGAAGTCCAGAAGACGTGCTCAGTAAAGGAGACGTATACACCATCCTGACCGGCCTGAAGTGCCCCAGTCCCAGGCCAGCTCTCTTCCTCCTCCTCCTCCTCCTCCTCCTCCACTACTCAGATATGTAACTCTGTAGCTACACATCTCTGCTCTGGAACACTCTGGAACGTTCTGGAATGCTCTGGAACGCTTGCAAAACCAGCACTTCACCGCCAGACCGACCATGATGCCTTGCTGCTGCTGCTGACCCCGCAGCCACCCTGCCTCCCACGCTGCAGACACCTCTCCTCACGCTGTTAGCACCAAGTGCATATACCTAATTATATCGGAATGTGTGAGTACGTGTGTAAAGAGTGTGTGAGTACGTGTGTAAAGAGTGTGTGAGCGCAGTGTGGTTGTTCTTAGTGTGTGTGTGTGTGTGTGTGTGTGTGTGTCTGAACTGAGTGTGTAAGTGTACGTCTGTATATAAAGTATTTTTCCTACTTTTACAAGAGGCAGTAAAGGGACATTTAAAGTTTTTACACCCGGCTCACCGTCTCAAATGTGCTGAGCAAGGACTTGTGGGTATCACCAGGGGTGGGCTCTGACTGAGGGGTTGAGCCCACTCTGTAAGAGGCGACCAATCAGGGCTGATCAAACATTCATAACAGGGGAAATAGATAGTCACCCCTAACTGATCCAAGGTCAGATGTTGTTTAATTCCTGATGGTTAAGTCTAGGATGGTAGGGAAGGAAATCTTAGATCTGTGGTCAGGGGCAACTTCTATGTCAAGCCTTAACAAGCATTCCAGTCTAGCCAAGACAATGGCGGACATGCATTGATTCAGGTGTTTCAACTCAAGTGATCAGAAGACATTAGTTTGAAGTGATACATATCTTTTCAGGAAGAGAGGCTGTGCACTGAATCACATGGAGTTTCCATTCACAAGAACAGACCGGTGAAGATCCCAATCAGACGATGCGTACAGGCCAGGGGTTTCTAACCTCTCCTCGGTGACCACCAGACGTTTCACAATTTAGTTGTAGTCCTGAACTAACTCACCTGATTCACCTATTCAAGGCTGGTTAGTTGACAAGTTGAATCAGGTGTGCTAGCTGTGGAATAGATCAAATACATGGAATGACTGGGGGTCCCCGAGGAGAGGTTTGAAAACCAGTGCTGTAATAAAGGGAAAGTTATCTGCTGTAATACAAGCCGACAGCCTTTATTGGAGGCAGACAATTCTGTATTACAGTTCAGTCCTGTGCTGAATAGAAAAGCCCACACAATTAGAAGAGTAACTTAAGCAACTCAGCAAGAGCCAAGGGTTGTAAGAACGATGGCCTTGTGGGATAAGATTGTAATGCAAAACAGGGATAAAACCCCATATCAATGCAGATTTTTATACAGTTTGTGTGAATGTAATGTTGTCCGTTGCTATAGTCTAGGCTGTAAGGCATTGAATGAGACACAGAGTCATTTTTCAGCAAAACAAGCAATATGAAATTAATTTACCTCAATATTCTGGGTATTTACCAACAAATACTGGCGCAAAATAATTGCTGTATTATATTAAGTATAGTAAGATTCATTACATACATTTCTATACAGGATCACATTGTCTGATTATTGGATTTGACTCATCAATTGCTTAGGAGCTCACTTTAGGCCTACTCCATAGTTATAAACCCTCACATATCCTTAGGCAGGATTTTAAAGCCAGTATACGGCCACATGAAATACCTGTTACTATCCTACAGTATTGACTATCACATTGAAACTGAATGTTGCTGAGCTGGGGGCGAAGGAAAGTTATCCTACTTTGATCGTTGAGCCACTTTAAATACCAGATACGTCTTTTAAATTGGTATTTTTACTGTAATGATTTTTATTTTTGTATATTTGATATATTCTAAGATAATGAGATATAACACAGTATTTGTAAGTACATTTAAGCAGTATTAGATGAAGGCATAACCAGAGAGTACTGTATACCAACCGCAGTACTACTGTATTATCAAATCAAATTTTTATACATTTATCACTTTTCCAAAAACGTTTTTTTGCAATATCATAAAAACACAACATGCTATGTGTCTATTAGCTTCATTTAGTGCAGCTGCAACATGTTGAAGTTAATGTAATAAACATTTATAGTCCCCCAGATTAAATTGTGGCGACAGGTCTGGCTTGAACAACAACAGAATATTATAGAAATACAGGGTTCATTAACATAGTTTGCCCTGATTCAATCCTCCCTTGAGGAGGTTTATCCTAATCAACCAATAATCTGACGGCATTCATCCACTGATGCAAGATGGGCAAATCGAATAAATCCGGATTGTAATGCAACATACTGAGATACTTTAAAACAAACATTACTGTTGTCATTAGGATATCTCAGCTCAGGGAGATGTTCCACTGAACCGGCAATTCATTCCTCATTAGGACCCCCTAGAACACTCTAGAACAATGTCATTGGGATTCCGTTCTATTTCTCCTGACAGCGTTCCACAGAGTTTAAAATATGAAGTGCCAATAGTACCACGGAGCCAAAACAGAGAACAATAGATTTAAGTATGAGCCGGGGGACCGACACATGTTTTCAATCAAGCCCCTCCCTCCCAGCCATTCCTCAATGATGCGGATTTCTATACTCTTTTACTGTTGCCATTGTTTTTCTATTGTCAAAATAGAGTTCCAGGTCTATTCAAATCTCCAGGCATCTTAGTCTGTGAGCTAAGTGCAGCTGTTTTGGTCCAGAAGTTATTAAGTATCTGTATCACATCGTTTGTCATAAAGGAAGGGAATTTGGTCATTATTTAAGTGTTTGAGAACCATTCTGTTCAATGCCTTGCTACAGTTAGCTCTACAACCAAACCAAACAACATGGCTGTTACCATTTGACTTATCATATCTGTTATTTGGACCACATGTGCAAATAAATCATTGCATAAGCGATAATATCCCAAATGGAAATGTATGTGTTTTTTCAGAAGTGTATTTGTTCTATATGGGTGCTCTCCCCAGACAATGTGAATAAAATGTTCAATTCTTTTGAGGCAGCTTACGACACAAGTATCCTTCATCTAAGATGGATTGTTTAATTAAACTCTGTATGTTCACTGTGTTTGTATAAACCAAGAAGCAATATGATACCTATATGATACTCACCCTCTTTTTCAATAAACATATCAAATAAAAAAAATGGAATGTTTAATTTCTTGTTAAAAAATTAATAATTTGTATATTTATTGAAAGTAGCATCAATAGAAAAGTGCGTTACGAATTGTCTCCATTTTGTCTCCTGCTCTGTCTTCATTGCATTGCAGACCCATCACAATTGTGTTTCATTATGACTACAGACTTACTGACAGAAAATGTCACATTAGACTGAAGGATGTAGATATTTCTGTTTCAAAATAACTTCACTTAGAATCACCCAAACCAGTTTGATGGTAATAGATGCTGGATACCAGACTCTCACACACACAACCTAGACAGGTGGAATATAACACACACACACACACCACACACACACACACACACACACACACACACACACACACACACACACACACACACACACACACACACACACACACACACACACACACACACACACACACACACACACACACACACACACACACACACACACCTTCTGTTTTCCACAGGAGTCCAGACCCAGAGAAGTCTATGTTTGCAGCTTGGGGCGACAGCCACCATATGTATCTACAGTAAACCTGCTGAAACCACAGGCTACAGTAGAACTTAAAGTGCAATTCCACCCTTTTTCAACCTCATTTTCATCATCTGCAGCACAATACCAGTGTCAACACATGTGAATACGGCGCATTTCTACGTTTTGTAGAAAAAAGTATCAAGTTAAAATGTTCTACCCGATGACATCATCAAAAGTGAAAACATTGACGTGACCCTCCATCTGGCTAGACACTATGAGATTCACCCTGTGACGTGACCCTCCATCTGGCTAGACACTATGAGATTCACCCTGTGACGTGACCCTCCATCTGGCTAGACACTATGAGATTCACCCTGTGACGTGACCCTCCATCTGGCTAGACACTATGAGATTCACCCTGTGACGTGACCCTCCATCTGGCTAGACACTATGAGATTCACCCTGTGACGTGACCCTCCATCTAGCTAGACACTATGAGATTCACCCTGTGACGTGACCCTCCATCTGGCTAGACACTATGAGATTCACCCTGTGACGTGACCCTCCATCTGGCTAGACACTATGAGATTCACCCTGTGACGTGACCCTCCATCTGGCTAGACACTATGAGATTCACCCTGTGACGTGACCCTCCATCTGGCTAGACACTATGAGATTCACCCTGTGACGTGACCCTCCATCTGGCTAGACACTATGAGATTCACCCTGTGACGTGACCCTCCATCTGGCTAGACACTATGAGATTCACCCTGTGACGTGACCCTCCATCTGGCTAGACACTATGAGATTCACCCTGTGACGTGACCCTCCATCTGGCTAGACACTATGAGATTCACCCTGTGACGTGACCCTCCATCTGGCTAGACACTATGAGATTCACCCTGTGACGTGACCCTCCATCTGGCTAGACACTATGAGATTCACCCTGTGACGTGACCCTCCATCTGGCTAGACACTATGAGATTCACCCTGTGACGTGACCCTCCATCTGGCTAGACACTATGAGATTCACCCTGTGACGTGACCCTCCATCTGGCTAGACACTATGAGATTCACCCTGTGACGTGACCCTCCATCTGGCTAGACACTATGAGATTCACCCTGTGACGTGACCCTCCATCTGGCTAGACACTATGAGATTCACCCTGTGACGTGACCCTCCATCTGGCTAGACACTATGAGATTCACCCTGTGACGTGACCCTCCATCTGGCTAGACACTCATTGCAGGTCTTTTTCTTACTCTTAATCCTACCATGTGATGTCACAGAGAAGCATTTTCAAGGACCTGTCTTCTGATCTTTTTAACCACAGATCATAGAGATGTGCCGTTTTGACATTATGTAGACACTGATGTGGTGCTGGAGATAATGAATATGAGGTTGAAAAGTGGTGGAATTGCCCTTTAAGCTTAAACCTCAGCTTACATCAGAACTGCAACATATCTGTGGCCAGTCGTTTGAATAATTCAACTAGACTATGTGTGCGTCCCAAATAGCACCCTAATTCTCATTTAGAGCCCCATAGGGCTCTAGGTCAAAAGCAGTGCACTAAATAGGGAATTTGGGTTCCATTTGGGACGCACATTGTCACTTGACATTTCCCCTTTAAAACTTAAGCATAGTGGAAAACAGAAAGAAACAGAAAGCTTTTGACGTAAAGGTACGAGCCAGGGCCATTAACAACCGTGTCTGAGTTTTAACACCTCGGCTTCATGTAGTGTTCTGTGTGTGTGTGTGTGTGTGTGTGTGTGTGTGTGTGTGTGTGTGTGTGTGTGTGTGTGTGTGTGTGTGTGTGTGTGTGTGTGTGTGTGTGTGTGTGTGTGTGTGTGTGTGTGTGTGTGTAATTGAATATATTCGTTAGTCCTGGTTCGTTACCCGTCCATAGCACCGGGGGGAATTAGCACCAATACATAAACCTGTCTACTTTAATCAAGTAGAACCATGTAGAGCAGATGAACTTCATGTTATAGGCTACACTCCAAATGGAACACTAATCCCTACACGGTGCACCACTTATGACCTGAGCCCTATGGGTCCTGGTCAAATGTAGCCCACTATATAGGGATTAGGGTGCTATTTGGGATGTGAACATAGGCTTTCTGTTTTGGCTGGATGTTGATGTTAATACATAATGGACAAGAACAAGAGCTGATGGCTTGGAGTTTAGACAAGGACCAAACAGTTTAAAGGGTCACAGGTTGTGTTTTGGGGTCTTGGGCACATTCAGAAATGATTAGTGGATTTATGTGATATGACACACACACACACACACACACACACACACACACACACACACACACACACACACACACACACACACACACACACACACACACACACACACACACACACACACACACACACACGCTGAAGGCCTTGCCTGGTCCAAGGTGACTCACAAACTGTACTTGAACATGTATTGTGTTGTGTGAATAATATGTTCATACTGAAGCACTGGGACTAGTTCACAGAGGAGTGAAAACAGCTGTACTGTCCAACAAACCCTCTGTATAAATGTAGAAACCTGGCTAAGTATCCCTGACTATACCACATAGCATGCCAGGAGCATTACACTGGACTGATAAAAGAGCACAATGACACAATCAAATAAAAGAGAGATTCTCTAGATTCTCTATCAAGTTCACCAGCTTCAAATCAAATAGCAACCACAAGAGAATCAGGGCATTTCAGCGTGGGCAACACACACACACACACACACACACACACACACACACACACACACACACACACACACACACACACACACACACACACACACACACACACACACACACACACACACACACACACACACACACTTCAACTCAAATCACCTGAGACGGAGAACATAACGAGGTTGGACAACAAAGTGATTGAGTCCCGAGGATCATGGGTAATCCGGTGTAATTTGAAGGTCTTTACTGTAGATCGCTGAACAACTTAATGCCAGACCGATTGAATAGGAGCTAATAGGAAACAGGTTGGGTGGAAAATAACACGTTGTGTGTGCGCCTGTGGTGTGTGTGTGTGTGTGTATATGTGTGTAGACGTGTTTAGTTATACCTGTGGGGACCAGAAGTCTCAACAAGATTTGTAAACAGATAAACATTTGACCAAATGGGGACATTTTGTTAGTCCCCACAAGAGCAAATGCTATTTCTACGGGGTTTAGGGTTAGAATTAGGTTTAGGGTTAGGAGCTATGGTTAGGTTCAGGGTTAGGGTTAAGGTTAGGTTTTGGTGTTAAGGTTAAAGTTAGGGTAAGGGTTAGGGTTAAGGAAAATAGGATTTTGAATAGGACTGAATTATGTGTGTCCCCATAAGGTTAGTTATGCAAGACTGTGTGTGTGTGTGTGTGTGTGTGTGTGTGTGTGTGTACTTGTGTGTGCGTGTGTGTGTGTGTGTGTGTGTGTGTGTGTGTGTGTGTGTGTGTGTGTGTGTGTGTGTGTGTGTGTGTGTGTGTGTGTGTGTGTGTGTGTGTGTGTGTGTGTGTGTGTGTGTGTGTGTGTGTGCAGACCGGAGAGGGGCCCTTTCACTCTCATCATCAGTTCCATACCTGACAGGATACAGAGTGTCATGGCCTCTTCCTCTGGCTGTGTTTTCACACAGTGAGGTCCTGTTCCTGGACGGACATGAGGAATCACATGCTGATTCTAAACCCAACGAGGTTGACATCCCTCACTGTCACCAAGGGAAACAGACACACACACATGCACACACACACACTCACTCACTGCCACCCCTCCTCTATATAATATTGAAACATTTACAGTAGTCAACAAGGTGTTACAGCAACACAGAACGGGTTTGTGTTACTTACTGTAAATCCCTTTGGCACGAGATCTGAGGTGACAGACACAGTAGGGAATTTATACTGAGCAAGATGGTGAAAAATAATCAAATTATTCAACAGTACAGCGTACAGCCTTGCTATGCCCTAACCCGTTCATGGATGGTCATATCAGTCATTCATAATAAGTATGGGTGGTTCTCCACATTATAGCTAATTTATTGCTCTCATAATGGGTTGACCAGGGAGTCACACTGGAGAGGTCAACAACAAACAACAAGCACTTGATCAAAGAACAACAACAAGATAACTTCCTCCGTCACCTGGCAGCTGTCCAGATGTGTTGAAACATGAACAAGAGGACACGACAGAACAGATATTCATGTAACAAACTCTCTAATATCAGTAAACAACGATAGGGGGTTGAGAATCTAGACAGTAGCTTTATCTTGTTGATACAGCCCCAAGGGAGAATATTATTCTGTTATTACTGTCTTTAAAAGGGTTTGGGGATTGTGAACTCTGTTTCATCTGAGTTCACAGAGATGTAATGTCCGAGGGCCTCCAGCCTCAAATGGTCTTGTTTGGAATGATTTGGTGTGTAATTGCGTCCAATGCATGAGTCTGGTTTGGTCTGTCTGGAACAGGAAATAGCAGGGTATTCTGTGTTATACTGAGTTAATGATGTATGTTGGATTCTGAGTAAGAGGTCTGACCGGCAACAAAGCAATAATGTCTTTGTCATTGATCTCAGGAACAAAAGGACTCATTAAATAAGAATCAATAGCGGTGTATTGTATAAAACTCCCGCGATCGCAAATTACGGGAGATTGATGATATTGTTTTTTTCTCTTCTATTCTCCCTTTCTCCTTCTCTCTCAGAGAGCAAATAAACTGTGAAGGATGATATCAGTTTCTCTTTCTCCCTCTCCCTCTTTTCTCTCCCTCTTTTCTCTCCCTCTTTTCTCCTGTATACAGACATGGTTCTTTTCTTTCTTTCTTTCTTTCTTTCTGCAAAAAATGCTAATGATCAGCCTGTTTCCAATAGCGTTGTGGGATGACATTGACCCCTCTTTCAAACCCCAAGGTTAGAGAAACATTCTAATTCTACCCCCCTAATCATGATGGATCACAGAACATTCCAGAATGCTGTAGAATCTCTTTAAGCGTACGTCGGACGGACCATTTAATAAAAGAGAGGGGGCTTGCGGGATACGAGGTGGTGGTGTCAGGAACTGTGAACTATTTTGTCCTGAAGGAGGCATTTTTCTTCCTCAACGTTGACCTGGGCCGTGAATTCTCCCAGAGTTCTAGAATGAGAAGACGGATCACTCCGGACAGCTAAGACCCTGCTCGGCCCAACGCATGAAAGCTAACAGCAAACCGGGTGTTCATGTCTGCACATTTGAATGTTTTAGTCTGATGTTTGGGGATCAGAGTTGTTTGTCTACAGGGGGTTAGCCTGGATATGGTCTCCCTAGGCAGGGTCACAGAGGAGTCAGAGGTTCCACAGAATGGATCATAGGACGTGATAGGGTCCAATCATAGGTTAAGTTAAGCCAGGTGGGCTGGCCAGGTGTGCTTCCTATATCTTCCTACATTTACATCCCTCTCAGCTACATTACAATACTTTTCTTTGAATTCAAGCATCTAACAACTAACCAGAGAGCACATAGAATTTATAACACGATAGAGGTGATACGTTTAGTCCCGCTTCTTCAGATCCGATCCAGAGGCTTTGACTCAAACCAGAAAACAGCCTTCTGACAATTCCCGTTAAAAGTGTTTTACTGGAAAAGCCCACAACCAGAAATAGCTTGGACATATCTGGCTGACTTTACAGAGACTAAGTTTCTCTCTAACTCAGACCAGTTCTTTCAATTAAATGAAATCCCCAGAATGTGAACTTATTCTTGGCACCAAAGAGGTGCTTGAGATCTCTAAACAACACTCGTGGTTATAAAAGAGTCAACAGCAAAAAAGAAGGTCTGTCTTGGTTTTAGAGGTGCAACATACTGTATGGATATACCGTATGGATATACCGTATGGGTGGAATAGATCAGTTTAATCATCCAATCGTCCCGCCTAACATACAAGCAAACATATTTAAGTAATATCCCTCCCCAGAGATAAATTCTGACAACTTAAATAGAGCAGCCGTTTAGTTGTGTCAAAACAATACTCAACATGTGTTGTATCTTGGCACTCAGTACATAGTGGTTTTAGTCTTTAGGCCAGAAAGCCTCTACTTTAGATACAGTGATTTGGAAAGACACTGTGCACAAATTCTCATCAGTCTGGAGGGAGGACGGGTCACTCAGTGTGTTTGCCAAGATTTCATACATTTCTCCTTTTGCACTCAAACCACATTTCTGCAAACTCACATACAGAAACGGGTTCCTTTGAAATGGCATAAACGTTCTAAAAAATGAGCCAAGCATTAAGCATCGATGTGATCACACCTTGGCCGTCTCTATTTTATGCAGTGACAGACCGACAGATCAAAAAGGCAATATCCCTCCTCATCAGTATAAGTCCAGGTGATTCGATTTTCTGAAGAAACGGAGAAGATAAACCACAGCACGTTGACGTTATTGTTTTTCTACACAGTGTTTCAATGGACTCTTGTCTGCTCTACAGTGGATAGAACCAGACCTGATTTGAGCCAATCACATGGTTTTCTGGAGCTATTTTTGTAAATGTTCTCTGATATCAAATGATGAATATCCCCTGCTGCTCATCTCTCAGAGCCTTCTAGTGAAAACATTCTCCTCAAGAGGACCGTTTTCTGTCCACAAGGACCAATACCCAAATACACAAACAGTCCCAGCATCTTCTAGTGTAGTCTAGGGGCTGAATATAATCCTGTTTTAGTTGGTAGACAAATAAACCCAGTCTAGAGGATGGTAAAACGCTACAGTGAGCAGGAATTGAGGCGTAGCGCGGTCCGGTCCCTCCTGATGTGTGGGGCATGTGACGCAGGTTTGACATATAAGGACGGCGCAAGGGTCAAAGGTTATAAGACTACCTTGGGTGGTATGGTTTAGTTTAGTCCCTCCTAAATCGCCCTCTAGAGAACTATAACAGCCTATTATAGGACGTGAGAGAGGACAAGGACGAATGAATGACAGTTTCTCAGTCTTGGTACCCTCTCAGTGAATTCAGATTCACACAGAATGTAGGCTGTATAGGCTATGTGTTCCTTGAAGAAACATTGTGTTTTACTGGGAAAGTTGGAGTTGGTGAGATGTTTTGATGAGTCTTTAGATTTGGAAAATGCCGACCCCATAGTGATGCAGACAAACCTCTAGAGAGAGAAAGAGGAGGGAAGGGGGGGGGGGGGGGTTAGGGTACGTAGACAAGGGATTTAGGGGAGTCAGACTAACTGTGTGGCCCTCGTTGGCAAGCCTCATTCCCGGTCTAGAGACATGAATATAACTTGGGCATCGTGTGTCTCTGTAGTAATAAATGATTGTGGTGGAAGGGAGAGTCTAGAGAGGTGGACGGGATACAGAGACCATGGGGGGTCATTACCAAAATAACAACCCCCATTCCACCCCACCCCAACCTTATTTAATGCTTTATAGATGGTCAGATAGCCTCCACACACACACACACACACACGCGCGCACGCACACACGCACACACACAGCTGGTTGATCCATAACGTTAAGTAGGCCCATCAACGGGACCAGACACACTGAGCCACAGGACTTTAGAGACCCAATAAAGCACTTTGATAAAGCCAGGGAGCAGATGACGAGATGAACGTCCCAAATGGCACCCTATTCCGTATGTAGTGCTAAAGTGTTGACCAGAACCCTATGGGCCCCGGTCAAAAGTAGTGTACTATATAGGTAATAAGGGTGCCTTTTGTTTGGGATAAGCACTAGAAGATGTAGATCTGCGTGATGGATGAGTATGGAGGAGGGGTCATGTCTGCTCCCAGTCATTTTAAGGCTATACGAAACGATTGCATTCTTTGGTGTAACGTCGATTGAGAACTTTCTCTGGCCCCCCCCCCCCCAACAAAAAAAATCTGGAACATTTTGGCCACATCACCATTTGAAATGTACAGGCATAACTTTATGATTTCCATCAAAATGTTCACTAGGAAATACTGGAGATGTGTGAAAATGTTCCAGCTCTCAGATCTCAAGTAGCCAGCCTTACTGCAAGGCTTCTGACTAATTCAGTTGTTATGCTGTTTGTGCTGTTGATGACTTAATAACAGTGACAAGTCCTCAATAACAGACTAGCATTTATTTGGTTTAGACAGCGGCATCTTTGATGACACCACCGAGAGAATGCAAATTGAGGCTCATTGAATGGTGTATTTTTTCCCACCATTCTCTCTCACTCTCTCTCTCTCTCTCAATTCAATGGCTTTATTGTCATGGGAAACATATGTTAACATTGCCAAAGCAAGTGAAGTAGATAATATACAGAAGTGAAATAACAATAAAATGAACAGTAAACATTACACTCACAGAAGTTCCAAAAGAATAAAGACATTACAAATGTCATATTACGTGTATATACAGTGTTGTAACGATCTCTCTCTCTCTCTCTCTCTCTCTCTCTCTCTCTCTCTCTCTCTCTCTCTCTCTCTCTCTCTCTCTCTCTCTCTCTCTCTCTCTCTCTCTCTCTCTCTCTCTCTCTCTCTCTCTCTCTCTCTCTCTCTCTCTCTCTCTCTCTCTCTCTCTCTCTCTCTCTCTCTCTCTCTCTCTCTCTCTCTCTCTCTCTCTCTCTCTCTCTCTCTCTCTCATTATTAGTAGTTCTCAGGCTAATTACCCAATGATTCATGTCCTCTGATGTCTTCCTTGCACACACTAACACAACAGACTGTCTTGGCATCAGTGCCAGGGCATGACAGGGCGTAGTTGGCATGTGTTGGGTCACTGCCCGGGTACTGGATGTCTCTGTCGACAGCTTAGTCAACATTACACTGTACCCACATTATCACTTTTGTTCAGTTAGTTTAGACAGAATGACACTGCCTTTCACTACTGATGCATGTGGGAGTAATGGAGGAGGAGTGTTAAAAAGAGATTACTCTGACCCAGGCTTGGTCATTTGATTTCAAATGAGCAACACAAAAATCCTCTGTTGCCTCTTCAGCAAAATGATTTTGCACCGGCAACATTGTTAAACCGGCCCTGGCTTGTCAGACTCCTTTATTCACCTCATGTTACAGTTTATGGTGAGAAAGATTGGCAAAATGAACTAATTACACACTCATGTCCTGGAGGAGGGCATGTCAATCATTTTAATGAGGTCTGCCAGGAACACATTATTCATTGATGGCTTTTCTGTGACATTCTCAGACAGATTAGACAGGTGATTCACCTTAATGACAGAGACAGCTGCCAGTCTGTCAATGTGCCCAGCAACAGGTGTCAATTCAGGAGACACCTCTTATCGGAATGGGCAGCCCAGGGATAGAGTGCCCTGGCTGGGGTAGCGAGTGGGATGTGGGTGGGTGAAAACCAAGGGAGGGGGGTTGGGGGGACAGGGGTGCGCAAGGGTAGAGTGCCCTGACTGGGATAGAGGGAGTGATGTGGATGGGTGGGTGGTGGCGGTGGGTGGTGGTAGAAGTGATGGAGGCAGGGGGATGGGGTGCCCAGGGATAGGCACAGACTGACTGGGGTAGAGGGAGTGATGTGGATGGGTGGTGGACGAAGACAGTGGAGATAAATTGATGCTTCTGCTCCTGGTTAGCAGTGTCAGTGTAGACAGGGTGAGAGATGGGAGTGAACAGGGAGGAACCAGTAATGACATCACCAAGAGAGAGAAAAGTGATAGAGAGGAACAAATGGGAAGCTGGGTCTCTGTTATCATATATGTGGTGGACTAGAATACTAGCACAGTGGGGGAGGGAGGCTGGGGTCTCTGTTATCATATATGTGATGGACTAGAATACTAGCACAGTGGGGGAGGGAGGCTGGGACTCTGTTATCATATATGTGATGGACTAGAATACTAGCACAGTGGGGAGGGAGGCTGGGGTCTCTGTTATCATATATGTGATGGACTAGAATACTAGCACAGTGGGGGAGGAAGGCTGGGACTCTGTTATCATATATGTGATGGACTAGAATACTAGCACAGTGGGGGAGGGAGGCTGGGGTCTCTGTTATCATATATGTGATGGACTAGAATACTAGCACAGTGGGGGAGGGAGGCTGTGGTCTCTGTTATCATATATGTGATGGACTAGAATACTAGCCAAGTGGGGGAGGGAGGCTGGGGTCTCTGTTATCATATATGTGATGGACTGGAATACTAGCACAGTGGGGGAGGGAGGCTGGGTTCTCTGTGTATTATATATGGTGGACTAGAATACTAGCACAGTGGGGGAGGGAGGCTGGGTCTCTGTTATCATATATGTGATGGACTAGAATACTAGCACAGTGGGGGAGGGAGGCTGGGACTCTGTTATCATATATGTGATGGACTAGAATACTAGCACAGTGGGGGAGGGAGGCTGGGGTCTCTGTTATCATATATGTGATGGACTGGAATACTAGCACAGTGGGGGAGGGAGGCTGGGGTCTCTGGTATCATATATGTGGTGGACTGGAATACTAGCACAGTGGGGGAGGGAGGCTGGGGTCTCTGTTATCATATAGGTGATGGACTAGAATACTAGCACAGTGGGGGAGGGAGGCTGGGTCTCTGTTATCATATATGTGGTGGACTGGAATACTAGCACAGTGGGGGAGGGAGGCTGGGTCTCTGTTATCATATAGGTGATGGACTAGAATGCTAGCACAGTGGGGGAGGGAGGCTGGGTCTCTGTTATCATATATGTGATGGACTAGAATACCAGCACAGTGGGGGAGGGAGGCTGGGACTCTGTTATCATATATGTGATGGACTAGAATACTAGCACAGTGGGGGAGGGAGGCTGGGGTCTCTGTTATCATATATGTGGTGGACTAGAATACTAGCACAGTGGGGGAGGGAGGCTGGGGTCTCTGTTATCATATATGTGATGGACTAGAATACCAGCACAGTGGGGGAGGGAGGCTGGGTCTCTGTTATCATATATGTGATGGACTAGAATACTAGCTCAGTGGGGGAGGAAGGCTGGGTTCTCTGTGTATTATATATGGTAGACTGGAATACTAGCACAGTGGGGGAGGAAGGCTGGGTTCTCTGTGTATTATATATGGTAGACTGGAATACTAGCACAGTGGGGGAGGAAGGCTGGGGTCTCTGTTATCATATATGTGGTAGACTGGAATACTAGCACAGTGAGGGAGGGAGGCTGGGACTCTGTTATCATATATGTGGTGGACTAGAATACTAGCACAGTGGGGGAGGGAGGCTGGGTCTCTGTTATCATATATGTGGTGGACTGGAATACCAGCACAGTGGGGGAGGGAGGCTGGGTCTCTGTTATCATATATGTGATGGACTAGAATACTAGCACAGTGGGGGAGGGAGGCTGGCGTCTCTGTTATCATATATGTGATGGACTAGAATACTAGCACAGTGGGGGAGGGAGGCTGGGGTCTCTGTTATCATATATGTGGTGGACTAGAATACTAGCACAGTGGGGGAGGGAGGCTGGGGACTCTGTTATCATATATGTGGTGGACTGGAATACTAGCACAGTGGGGGAGGGAGGCTGGGGACTCTGTTATCATATATGTGGTGGACTGGAATACTAGCACAGTGGGGGAGGGAGGCTGGGTCTCTGTTATCATATATGTGATGGACTAGAATACTAGCACAGTGGGGGAGGGAGGCTGGGTCTCTGTTATCATATATGTGGTGGACTGGAATACTAGCACAGTGGGGGAGGGAGGCTGGGACTCTGTTATCATATATGTGATGGACTAGAATACTAGCACAGTGGGGGAGGGAGGCTGGGTTCTCTGTTATCATATATGTGGTGGACTGGAATACCAGCACAGTGGGGGAGGGAGGCTGGGTTCTCTGTTATCATATATGTGATGGACTAGAATACTAGCACAGTGGGGGAGGGAGGCTGGGGTCTCTGTTATCATATATGTGATGGACTAGAATACCAGCACAGTGGGGGAGGGAGGCTGGGTTCTCTGTTATCATATATGTGATGGACTAGAATACTAGCACAGTGGGGGAGGGAGGCTGGGGTCTCTGTTATCATATATGTGATGGACTAGAATACTAGCACAGTGGGGGAGGGAGGCTGGGGTCTCTGTTATCATATATGTGTTGGACTAGAATACTAGCACAGTGGGGGAGGGAGGCTGGGGTCTCTGGTATCATATATGTGGTGGACTGGAATACTAGCACAGTGGGGGAGGGAGGCTGTGGTCTCTGTTATCATATATGTGATGGACTGGAATACCAGCACAGTGGGGGAGGGAGGCTGGGTTCTCTGTTATCATATATGTGATGGACTAGAATACTAGCCAAGTGGGGGAGGGAGGCTGGGTCTCTGTTATCATATATGTGATGGACTAGAATACTAGCCAAGTGGGGGAGGGAGGCTGGGGTCTCTGTTATCATATATGTGGTGGACTAGAATACTAGCACAGTGGGGGAGGGAGGCTGGGGTCTCTGTTATCATATATGTGGTGGACTAGAATACTAGCACAGTGGGGGAGGGAGGCTGGGTCTCTGTTATCATATATGTGATGGACTAGAATACTAATCGAGTGGGGGAGGGAGGCTGGGTTCTCTGTTATCATATATGTGGTGGACTAGAATACTAGCACAGTGGGGGAGGGAGGCTGGGGTCTCTGTTATCATATATGTGGTGGACTAGAATACTAGCACAGTGGGGGAGGGAGGCTGGGTCTCTGTTATCATATATGTGATGGACTAGAATACTAGCACAGTGGGGGAGGGATGCTGGGGTCTCTGTTATCATATATGTGATGGACTAGAATACTAGCACAGTGGAGGAGGGATGCTGGGGTCTCTTTTATCATATATGTGGTGGACTAGAATACTAGCACAGTGGGGGAGGGAGGCTGGGTTCTCTGTTATCATATATGTGATGGACTAGAATACTAGCACAGTGGGGGAGGGAGGCTGGGTCTCTGTTATCATATATGTGATGGACTAGAATACTAGCACAGTGGGGGAGGGAGGCTGGGGTCTCTGTTATCATATATGTGATGGACTAGAATACTAGCACAGTGGGGGAGGGATGCTGGGGTCTCTGTTATCATATATGTGGTGGACTAGAATACTAGCACAGTGGGGGAGGGAGGCTGGGTTCTCTGTTATCATATATGTGGTGGACTAGAATACCAGCACAGTGGAGGAGGGAGGCTGGGGTCTCTGTTATCATATATGTGATGGACTAGAATACTAGCACAGTGGGGGAGGGATGCTGGGGTCTCTGTTATCATATATGTGATGGACTAGAATACTAGCACAGTGGGGGAGGGAGGCTGGGACTCTGTTATCATATATGTGATGGACTAGAATACTAGCACAGTGGGGGAGGGAGGCTGGGTTCTCTGTTATCATATATGTGGTGGACTAGAATACTAGCACAGTGGGGGAGGGAGGCGGGGTCTCTGTTATCATATATGTGGTGGACTAGAATACTAGCACAGTGGGGGAGGGAGGCTGGGGTCTCTGTTATCATATATGTGATGGACTAGAATACTAGCACAGTGGGGGAGGGAGGCTGGGACTCTGTTATCATATATGTGATGGACTAGAATACTAGCACAGTGGGGGAGGGAGGCTGGGTTCTCTGTTATCATATATGTGGTGGACTAGAATACTAGCACAGTGGGGGAGGGAGGCTGGGTTCTCTGTTATCATATATGTGGTGGACTGGAATACTAGCACAGTGGGGGAGGGAGGCTGGGGTCTCTGTTATCATATATGTGATGGACTAGAATACTAGCACAGTGGGGGAGGGAGGCTGGGGTCTCTGTTATCATATATGTGATGGACTAGAATACTAGCACAGTGGGGGAGGGAGGCTGGGGTCTCTGTTATCATATATGTGATGGACTAGAATACTAGCACAGTGGGGGAGGGAGGCTGGGGTCTCTGTTATCATATATGTGATGGACTAGAATACTAGCACAGTGGGGGAGGGAGGCTGGGGTCTCTGTTATCATATATGTGATGGACTGGAATACTAGCACAGTGGAGGAGGGAGGCTGGGTCTCTCTTATCATATATGTGGTGGACTAGAATACTAGCACAGTGGGGGGGGGGGGGGAGGCTGGGTCTCTCTTATCATATATGTGATGGACTGGAATACTAGCACAGTGGGGGAGGGAGGCTGGGTCTCTCTTATCATATATGTGATGGACTAGAATACTAGCACAGTGGGGGAGGGAGGCTGGGGTCTCTGTTATCATATATGTGGTGGACTAGAATACTAGCACAGTGGGGGAGGGAGGCTGGGGTCTCTGTTATCATATATGTGATGGACTAGAATACTAGCACAGTGGGGGAGGGAGGCTGGGGTCTCTGTTATCATATATGTGGTGGACTAGAATACTAGCACAGTGGGGGAGGGAGGCTGGGGTCTCTGTTATCATATATGTGATGGACTAGAATACTAGCCAAGTGGGGGAGGGAGGCTGGGGTCTCTGTTATCATATATGTGGTGGACTAGAATACTAGCACAGTGGGGGAGGGAGGCTGGGGTCTCTGTTATCATATATGTGATGGACTAGAATACTAGCACAGTGGGGGAGGGAGGCTGGGGTCTCTGTTATCATATATGTGGTGGACTAGAATACTAGCACAGTGGGGGGGGGGGGGAGGCTGGGTCTCTCTTATCATATATGTGATGGACTGGAATACTAGCACAGTGGGGGAGGGAGGCTGGGTCTCTCTTATCATATATGTGATGGACTAGAATACTAGCACAGTGGGGGAGGGAGGCTGGGGTCTCTGTTATCATATATGTGGTGGACTGGAATACTAGCACAGTGGGGGAGGGAGGCTGGGGTCTCTGTTATCATATATGTGATGGACTAGAATACTAGCACAGTGGGGGAGGGAGGCTGGGGTCTCTGTTATCATATATGTGGTGGACTAGAATACTAGCACAGTGGGGGAGGGAGGCTGGGGTCTCTGTTATCATATATGTGATGGACTAGAATACTAGCCAAGTGGGGGAGGGAGGCTGGGGTCTCTGTTATCATATATGTGGTGGACTAGAATACTAGCACAGTGGGGGAGGGAGGCTGGGGTCTCTGTTATCATATATGTGATGGACTAGAATACTAGCACAGTGGGGGAGGGAGGGAGTTACATTGTATCGGATTTAAATTCTATTAAAGGGTCAATAAGTAATTGGTAATTGAACAGTTATTTCAATAAAAACAGAATGGCTGTGTCTGTAGCTACTCATAAATGACCCACACCAGAAGTTGATTCACTGGTTCCTATTGACTTGGGTTCTGTCATGTAATTTGCCAGTGTAAATAATTCATCTCCAAATGGACATATCAAGGTTGTCACTAAATCAAGGGATGTCTAGAAGTAGTAAAGAAAAACCTATGAAAATGTATTAAGGCAATAACACGAGTCATATAAATGACGTAATGATAACTGAAAACAACTGAATAAGTATTAATGTGTCTGAATTAGACCACTTTGCTGTCCTTTGTTGTTAAAGGTTATATGATGAGTCAGGTTTTAATATGATAGAAAAATAAACCAGCGCTGTGACAAATAAAGTTCAATGTCTTCTCAAAGGGTTTTTAATAATCGCTAAAAGGTGGTGTAGAGGGACATCAACTACGAAGACAAATGGGATATTTTCCTTACTAAACGTAACATCAAATCCCCAGTTTACCATGCCTACTTTGGATATGTTTATACATTTGATAAGATAAAACAAGTACATAATTATGATAAATGAGGTTGTCTCGCATTCACTACATGAGAGGAAGACATGGCACAGATAAACAGTGCATCCTACATATGATTTCCCTCTTTCCCCCTTCCCTCTCCCCCCCCCTTCCCTCTCCCTCTCTCCCTCCCCATCCCTCTCCCTCTCTCCCTCCCCCTTCCCTCTCCCTCTCTCCCTCCCCCTTCCCTCTCCCTCTCCCCCTTCCCTCTCCCTCTCTCCCTTCCCTCTCTCTCTCCCCCTTCCCTCTCCCTCTCCCCCTTCCCTCTCCCTCTCTCCCTCCCCCTTCCCTCTCCCTCTCACCCCCCTTCTCGCTCTCTCTCTCCCTCCCTCTCCCTCTATCCCCTTCCTTCCCTCTCCCTCTCCCCCTTCCCTCTCTCCCTCTCTCACTCTCCCTCCCCCTTCCCTCTCCCTCTCTCCCTCCCCCTTCCCTCTCCCTCTCACCCCCCTTCTCTCTCTCTCTCTCTCCCTCCCTCTCCCTCTATCCCCTTCCTTCCCTCTCCCTCTCCCCCTTCCCTCTCTCTCTCCCGCTCTCCCTCCCCCTTCCCTCTCCCTCTCTCCCTCCCCCTTCCCTCTCACTCCCCTTCTCTCTCTCTCTCTCTCCCTCCCTCTCCCTCTATCCCCTTCCTTCCCTCTCCCTCTCCCCCTTCCCTCTCTCCCTCCCCCTTCCCTCTCCCTCTCTCCCTCCCCCTTCCCTCTCCCTCTCACCCCCTTCTCTCTCTCTCTCTCTCCCTCCCTCTCCCTCTATCCCCTTCCTTCCCTCTCCCTCTCCCCCTTCCCTCTCTCTCTCCCTCTCTCCCTCTCCCTCCCCCTTCCCTCTCCCTCTCTCCCTCCCCCTTCCCTCTCCCTCTCTCCCCCCTTCTCTCTCTCTCTCTCTCCCTCCCTCTCCCTCTATCCCCTTCCTTCCCTCTCCCTCTCCCCCTTCCCTCTCTCTCTCCCTCTCTCACTCTCTCTCCCCCCTTCCCACTCCCTTCATCTTTCTCTCTTCCAATACCCATGATCCTCAAAGAGTACAGTTTACAAAAACAACCTGGCCACACAGTACTCTTTGTTCTGACATCTCCCCTGAGCACTGCACCCTAACGTTAATGCAAAACCAAACTTTATTTAAACAAAGCCCCTCAGCTGGACAATGAATCTGCTCTCTGCAATGTTCGACAGCAGAAATGATCACGCCAGATTTAGAGCTTGATTCAATCCGTAGTGCAGAATATCTGCGCTGTAGCGCGGCTCACATTTAAAGGTAACTTCCGATTGAGCCGACATATGCAACGTTTACCATGAATGCAGTCTCCGTGACCGCAGAAACATTGCCTTTAATTGTCAATCTTTCTATAAAGCGGATCTTCAGCGCTGCGGATTGAATTTGGCCCTTACACAAGATTTAATGGTGTATTCAGTGGGAGATACTGAGGGGGGTCAATGTACACAAACACACACACACTTTGTAAAATGAGTCATATCACACTGTGATATCAAGAGAGTTGATAGCACTGTTCAAAGTTGTGATTTCACTATGAGTCGGTGCATGGGCGTCATGCTGATAGGGGGCACGTGCCCCCTCAGATTTGTCCTGTTTAAAAATAATAATAATAATAATAAATGAATAAATAATCTGCAATACTACTAGCCACCTAGCAATGCTATGAAGTTGGCTTTAGCGATCCCAGATAGGTTCCTAACCTCCCAACCTCATAACTAGCTATCAGTCAAGTTAGAGAAGCTGATTAACACTCACATTCCTTTCAATCTTTCACCCAGGTTTTAGCAGAGAAGCAGAGAAGCATATTTAGTTTCTTTACAAAAACAACCACAAGTCAGGAGGATACAGACAGCTCAAGAGGTGTGCTTAGTTATGCTTAGTTTTTACAAAGAATCAAGCATAATGATTATGGCTCTAGATTGCAGGAAAAAGCTGTTTCAGGTGTTTGAAAAATGTTTTGCTTCTGTTCCTGGTTAGCAGTGTCAGTGTAGACAGGTTGAGAGATCGGAGAGAACAGGAATAATCCAGTAATGACATCTCAGAGAGAGAGAGCGTGAGATAGGGAAAGAGAGAGAGAGAAACAGAGGGACAGAGGGAGATAAGGAAAGAGACAGACAGACAGACAGACAGACAGACAGACAGACAGACAGACAGACAGACAGACAGACAGACAGACAGACAGACAGACAGACAGACAGACAGACAGACAGACAGACAGACAGACAGACAGACAGACAGACAGACAGACAGACAGACAGACAGACAGACAGACAGACAGAGGGAGATAGGGAGAGAGGGAGAGAGGGAGATAGGGAGAGAGAGACAGAGCGAGAGATAGGGAAAGAGAGAGAGGCAGAGAGAGAGAGCGGGAGAGAGAGAGGGAGAGAGGGAAAGAGAGACACAGAGAGAGGGAGAGAGGGAAAGAGAGACACAGAGAGGGAGAGAGGGAAAGAGAGAGAGAGAGGGAGAGAGAGAGAGAGGGAGAGAGGGAAAGAGAGAGAGAGAGAGGGAGAGAGAGAGAGAAGGAGATAGGGAAAGAGAGAGAGAGAGAGAGAGAGAGAGGGACATCAACTACGAAGACAAATGGGATATTTCCTTACTAAACGTAGCATCAAATCCCCAGTTTACCATGCCTACTGGATATGGATATGTTTATACATTTGATCAAATATGTTCTCTTATATACTTGAGAGGATGACCTGACACAGATAGAAAGAGAATCCTCTCTCTCTCTCCTTTTCTCACCTCCAATACACATGATCCCAAAACAGTACAGTTTGCAAAAGCAATCTGACCACAAAGTACTCTTTGTTCCTGTCCCCTGAGCACCGCACTCTACCGTTAATGCAAAACCAAATGATCATGTCAGGCGTAATCGATTCCAGTTGTGGTGTATTCACTGGGGGAAGCAGAGGGGGGTCCGCACACACACACACACGCGCACACACACACACACACACACACACACACACACACACACACACACACACACACACACACACACACACACACACACACACACACACACACACACACACACACACACGCACACGCACACCTTGTTAAATGAATCATATCACACTGTGATATCGAGGGAGTTGATACCAAAGCCCTGTTCAAAGTTATTCTATGATTTCACTCATGACAGTCGTAAGAGGGAGGGTGGTCTGTATATTTGTCTTTCAGAATAATTAAGGACCTCTGGAAGTTATACATCATTGTAGATTTACTCGAGGGCTGTATTTGTAATTCATCTCAGTTGGAGCTCAAAGATGTAACCTTACCTGGGGGTCTGGGCACACGACTGCAGGGGTGTACTGTGTCTGGTTCTGAACCAGTGAAATGTCAGGAGACTTTCAAACAATACAAGAATAAAGATTTATCTGGCCATACTTTGTCTTTGTTCTCCAGATTATATTTTGTCAGTTGTTGGTGAATATTTGCACCAACGTCATCAATGAATCAGATGGTGGTTAATATTGGATCTACGACCATTTGCTCTGATATAACCAGATGATGTGTTCGTGTCAATATTGATTAGATTTTTCAGGAAAAGGAGATTGCTAATGTCATAGTCATAACAGTTTACAGCGTTATCATGATTTGAATGTACCTCTACCCACCAAGCATGAATAGGTTTGGAAAAACTCACACGCCTCAACTGGCGTAAAAACACAGTCCAGTAATAGGGCTTAGGGTCTATTTCCTGACCTCATCACAACCAGATGAAGCAGTCCATTAGTTAAGTGTTTGAGCTCAGGTGGAACATTGCGGATTTCAAAGTATGACATAAGCCTCACGGCAGTTAGCGACCAGATATTGATGACAACTCAATACAGATGGTCTTTTTCGCCGTCACTAAATTGAACGTATTGAATGAAAGAAATCCCTACTCCCCCTCTACCTTTTCCCACTGGTGTTGACTCACCTTCAAGGCATGTTTAAATGAAGATATCTGACCCCAGAAGCCTAAAATCCATTATTAGCTACGCTAAGGATACACATTGACTGTGGTCAGCCATTAAAACAGCATTTAGCAAGCAGAGGTCAGCCTAGTACCTTCTGAAGGTGAGAAGAAAAATAAGAAGAGGACTTAAGTGGGAATGTTTGAGATATTTCAAGTGAGGGAAGGTTGGAGATATTTAACAGGATACTGTATTAAACCCAATGAGGCCCTGTAGGCTTTCTGGACCCGGGGCCCTATAGCTTCTTACAAGCCAGCTGAGAAAATAGCACCACGGGAGCAAGCCGACGGGTCAAAGAAAAGAAAATGGAGGAGACAGTGAGAGAGTTAAGTATGTGTATTTTCACTGTTTATATAGTAGAGACATATAGATGGATGAACGGGTCCAATCTATATTGACATCTGTGTGATTATATCAGCCTAAATCAATAGACGTGTCCTCTTATTCACTACTACAACATGAAGCCTGTGTTCACTGTAATAATAAACTAATACCAACATTTGAGTAGCATGTGTAATTATTTTCTGACCACTATCCTGATTGATTCAGTAATTGCTGTTTATGCAGGCATGGTGATACACAGCAGGGATCCAAATGAACCATGTTTGAACCACACAACCCCTTAAACAGCCAATTAACATCATTATCCTGATGAGTGCTGGGTAAACAATAACTTATGTGAACCATTGCATTCCCTAAAACAAATGTCTGCTTTTTAACAAAACTCACACTTTCTGAATCCCTTCTTATAGGGAGGCAGTGAGATAATGTAAACATTGAAACAGTATGAATAAGCCAGGATAAATTTCATGGTAATTTGACGTGCTGAACTACCCCAGTCGAAGCATTGTTGGTGGTGGAAATGCTACGCAAACATGCCAGTTTTAATCCTGCTGTGTTGCCAAGACATTAACGTCCCATGTGTAGAATCAAGGAATACGTTCTGTTTTGAAAAGTCCCTGCAAAGCTGTGTGTGGTCAGTACGGGCAACTGTGAAAGTGTCAATGAGATGTGGATGTTGTCAATCCCTTTACCTAAGACCCCCTACATCACTGCATATCAACCACACCACATACACAGATAGGCATAAAATACTCAAAAACACATATACACTGCCAATAGGGCTACTGTCATGCAAACTGTAGTCTTAAGTACAGACAGTATCGTTTTCAAGGCTACTCTGTGGTAGTCTGTCCAGAGCAGGCCAAGGTCCAGTCAGAGCACTGAGACTTTGGGACTTCCATCAGGCTCTGATTCACATCCCTCTCTCTCTCACACACACACACACACACACACACACACACACACACACACACACACACACACACACACACACACACACACACACACACACACACACACACACACACACACACACACACACACACCATCCCTATCTGGCAGAGCCAGTCTGTTTACCTGGATCTCTGTAGTCCTGGTCGTCCCTGGAGACTCTGATCTGATCACCACTTCATTATTGTTTTCTGGGATAAACACAGGGATTTATCAACACAATAACATGTGGATGTGGTGTGTTAGGGTGGGTGTTTGGGGTGTGTGTGTTCCCTGTCTGTGTGTGTTTTTGTGAGTATCTGTGGCTTGTCACTCCCTCCCCTCCGTCCTGTCCCTCCCTGCCCTCTCCTCCACTCCCTTCCATCGGGGGGGGGGCAAATGTCGAGCGAGTGAGCCCCGAACCAGGCTTGGCCGGTCGCTACGGAAACAATGGCGACGGCAGCGCGGTGACAGCGGGAGACAGGAAGAGACAAGAACAGGCACAAACACAGGAACCTTCCATTCTGCCACCGAGTCTGAGACAGACCTGAGACCTGAGACCTGGAGTTGCGTTCCAAATGCCACCCTATTCCCTATAGGGCCCTTAAGGCTCTGGTCAAAAGTAGTGCACTATGTAGGAAATAGGGTGTCATTTGGGAATCAGAGTTGCTCAGTATAATAATAATATGCACTAATATGACAAAAGTAGTGACACACACAATCAGTGATTATTCACGAGTCCTGGGGGAGGCAGCATGGAGCGCCACAGAGTCCTGCGGTATGATACAGAGAGATATATTTAGGTGTGTGTGTGTGTGTTCACCTTCACCTCATATGGCATGGAGGTTTTTGGCAGGCCTGGGAATTAAGATATGTTCAGCCTATATATATAATCACGGATTTTAATACATATATTGTATATTTCTATGTAAAATAAAAAAATATACAGACATAATTTATGGGTTCTCATTAATCTTCCACTTAATTCAGCTCCAGAACGGCTTTTAAAGAGATATTAAAGACTTACATTAATCATTGCTGTATAGCCCTTCTATGGCTAAACTCCTGAGACTGAGTAATTCATGGGTAGGATATTGAAAAATGGAGGCCGAGCCCATATTGCAAGACGCTTGGTATGTAGCCTGTGTGTCTGAATAGATGCAAAAATCCCCTCTGTAATACTATTGTTCCTGTATTAATGGGATATTTGTTCATATGGATTACGATGCCTTCTGTTCAATATTTTAGGCCCTCATTGTTTCTGAATAAAACGTTCTCCTTCCCTCTTCTCTCTTCCCACATTATAGCATAATACTCTACATCTACAATAGCCTTCACCACAGCACATGTACTCCACACAATAGGTCTGCCAGAAGGCATCATGATTAGACCGTAAACCTGCCAGCTTCAGAAATACACTATCACAGTCTCTTCCTGTCCCACTCATTGTGCTGTAGGCTGGTGTGTATTGTATTGTACTGTAATCAAGGTATTCACTCTAGGAATCCCTGTGGGCCAGATCTCTTATATTTACATATATAGATGACATCGTTCAGCAGCAGGTAGGTAGTTAGGGGGGTTTACCTTGGCATCTTCACTACATCCAACGGCGATGCAATTGTGACATATTAATAATTGTAGGCATCCTTGAGGGAAATCTTCCAGATTAGATGATTTTATCATTCAGCGGTAGTCATATACCTTGGCATTAATTCTCCCTCCTTCCCAGTGTGAATTCCCACCGTGGTATTGTTGCATGTTAAAGGAACTATGGCAGCAGCTTTGAGGGAAATCCCCCCCATAGAGCTTCAATTCAATACAACTTTATTTATCCCCTCAGGAGTAACAGAGCATCTAAAAGAGACCTGCAGTCTGAGGAGTGGCGCCAAGGTAAACAAAGGTGAACAAACAACCAATCAGATGTCTCCGTAAACCCTACCGCCAATCCGCTACCTGTCTTGATGAGGGGACCGGATGGTCCAACTCCGAACAACGCCATTCAGGAACAATTTGGGAATTGGGAATGAGGACTTGGGACCGTTTTGGTTTATGAGCGGAACGAGCGGAATGATCTTCCTCTCCCTCCATCCTGTATTGGCGAGGTTGGCTCTCAGCCTCACAAAGAGAGGCGACTGGGCTGGGAAGGGAGCGGTGAGAGGGACCGGGAGCATTCCTTTCAGCTGGGAACCCCCTGCTGTGAGAGAGGGCCTGCTCCAAAGGAATTCAAATGTACAGCAGCGTCCCCCAGACTCCAGTGGCCTCCAGGTTTCTCCCCTCTGCGTCCCAAATAGCACCCTATTCCCTATGTAGGGCACTACTTTTGACCAGGGCCCATAGGGAATGGAGTGCCATTTGGGACACACACTCCCTGTATGGTCTGTGAGAACGTCTGTGTTATTCAGTCTTGCCTAGTTGTGTTATGTTATCTAAAGAGGGAAAGTACTGCACAGAAGGGTGGAGGTTTAAACGTATTGAGTAGAGCTAATTCTGGGTTGAACACGTATCAGCTTCTGGCCCAGGTGTAGGCAACCCTGTTCCTGGAGTGCCACAGGTACTGCAGGATTTTGTCCCAACTAGGCACCACACCTGACCAGCTGAGCTAATTGATCAGTTCAGTGATTGTCTAAATTCTACACTCCTGGTCTTCCAGGTCAGTTAAATCAAAAACATGAAGTTCCTGCGGCCCTCCAGGACCAGGGTTACCTACCCCTGCTCCGGCCTATAGAACGTGGTCTGATCGTAGGTTGTTTGTGTTGAAGTACTGTTGGGCCTTAGTCAGCGTACTCCATCAATTTAGACTGTACAGTTGATTAGCCATATATGGGTAAATCCAGCATCGACCGTGATGTATGTAGCTACTGTACACTCCAGTCCAAATAAGGTAGTCTCTTTTTTATAGCAATGTCGTTCTTCCTTATAAAATACGGACATCTTCTTTTCAGTCTTTTCTGAGTACAGTAACGTGATGCAAAAATAGATTAAGATTTATCTGAGTCTCAGTGGGTTCCCTGGTGAAAGTATGTTTGGGGAGAAATCTTGGTGTCAGTTCAAAGAAAGGAATATTTGGTCTCTGAAAAATGTAACTAGGAGACATTTTAACCCTGGACACAATGGATGTTATGTAGTAATGCTGATCAGACCATTGTCTATTGTGTTGTCCCTCAAGCCTCTCCCTGTGTTATAGAGAAACATGCTATGTTCTCTGCCCTGACTGGAAGAAACATCCAGTGAACAAATGAATCGGTTGCTTCTTTTTGCTTTCAAACAGATCCTCCAGTGAGGCGCTTTGTGTTCCCTTGGCTGGCGTTGCCAAGGCGTCGGGAGTCGAGGCCCGCAAAAACAATTGATAAAACAGGGAATGGCGTGAAGAGTGTCCAAGAACCTGCCCTTTACGGAAATTCAGGGTCTTCCAAGGACGAGTTGTGTGTCTCCCTTCAGAATTCCAGAAGTGATTTTCTCTTTTGAACAAAACATTATTTTCTTTCTATTTCTTAGTTCTTTTGGGTGACTCACTAGACTAGAGCCATGGGTCTTGGTTTGGCTTCAGAACAGACAGTACACGCCTAGGAAACTGGTGGTAATGACGGTAGCCATTTTGTTTCAAAAGTTAAATCAAACTATGATCTGTCCTTATATTAAACAGGAGGTCTCGGGGTTATCAGTACTAATGGTCGGGAGCACGGCTTGCTTTTCCATATTTGATGGATTTCTCTGTTTATTTGTTCGTTTAAATTGTTTTGCTCGTTGTCATCACAAGGCAATTTGTTCAGGCTTTGTAGTTCGTTCAACTTCCTTTCTGTCCAACGATTGATTGAACTTCATACCTTAATGTTTTAATCTTGGAACCAATATTTTCCGGGAATATTTCTAAAGAATACTGGTTGTTCATCAAACTTTTAACAAACAATAATATTTTGTACCAATAGTTTATCCTCTGGTTGTTTCTCAATGGGTAAAGAAAACAGATTTCGACATCTAACATAATAGATAAGTGTCACACCATCTTACTTCATGGCTTATAAACTTAAAACAAAAATTGCAACACAATACTAGCTGGACAGCTTTAGACTAGGTTTTTAGATGGAATGCCTATCAGAACTGATGAGCGTTGGTAAATATCCTACATAAAGTATACAACAGACATTAGGTGTCCATAGCTCTCTGAACTCCATACACTTTCATAGCTAAGGGATCATAGATACAAACTGGGTCAGTACTTTGCAGACCTCAGCAGAATAGGATCCACCTCATGAGATCTACAGTACATACAGTAGAACCAGACTGACTGAACATATTGAAGTGAATTATTTACAACCCCATTAAAACAAAGTAAGACGGATAGATGAAATAGTCATTATATGGATAAAACATATCTAAGGTGAAATAGAGCATTCTTATGACGGAGCACAGTCTATATATAACTCATCAACATCCAATGTACCAGGAATTCACAGGACAACAGATGGAATGCCTATCAGAACTCATGAACGTTGGTAAATAAATGTACCAGGAATCACAGGACAACAGACGGAATTCTCATGCATTCTAGAACCATTTGGATTTCTCCTGTCGCCACGGTAATGAGCTGTTGTTGATTCTACGGAACCTACGGAACAGTGCAGAATTCCATCACGCACTATAGCCTACGTAGTGCTAAACAGAACATGGAATAACGACGTGTTCTTTTCCTTTAGTACATCTCATTCATACACCTGTACATACTAACGAGGTGAGCCGGTGGCTGGAATACCAGACCGCTAAGAACAATTACACTGCATGCCTGCCTGATGTCTACACTTTCCTCCCTTTGTCAGTGTAGTCCTCCACCGCACCGCACACACAGAACGGACCCAGGCCTGCTTCCTGAACGCTGGAGTTAGGGCTGTTTCTAATTATAGCTCAGAGAGGAGCGAGATTGAGGCACACACACACACACACACACACACACACACACACACACACACACACACACACACACACACACACACACACACACACACACACACACACACACACACAGTATACACACACTAGGCTATACACACACACAGTACACACACACTACTATAACTACAAGCATAGAATGTACGGTCCCAGGGCCGATGCTTCCCCTGAACCCAGCAGGCCAGGGAGCTGTTCACCGTTCACTTTCTCTGGTTGTAAATCTGACAGGCTTGGTCTGGTGGCTGCATGGTGCACCACATGTTACTGATACTACTGCATCATGTCAGACGCAGGACAGTAGTCATGTGAGGTGTACTCATCAACCATCCACAACATCAGGTAAGTAGTGAGGGGAACGTGTTACAAACCAACAATGCTATCAAAAGGCGTAAGACACTTGCATTGAATGCACTTGTTGCTGCACACATACATTTTTCTTCATGGTGAAACAAGTGGATTACTTCCTGTACCACATGAGGTCACTTTACTGGTGTCACACACAACCCATTTAAAAGTACCACACATGACTGACAATACAAATGCACCTGGTAACACGTTAAGGTGTCCAGGTCACTGTCAAAGTACAACACTAAAAACAGAGCTACTCCTTCAGCTTAGAGTGTGTGGTGTTGTGTAGACTAGACCTCCTGCAAGGTGTTTCTGAGTAGAGAACATCATCACCTCCCTGTAGACATCAACAACTAAGCTAGCATGGCTGTAACACATTACCAAGCCGTTAAAGTGTCACAGAGAGGCCGGTGCCTGATGATTGAGTTATTACTTCACATTAACACATTGACTTACCGTGCCACTGCCTTTAGGCCTATAATGCAGTCACATAGTTCTGTGTTCATGTGTGGTACTTTAAAATTGGTTGTTTGTGATTTGGGCGAATCCTTCTCTAAATACGTAAGTGGTATGCTAAAATGGATAAGGGGAAACATTTTAAAAGTAGTTGTTATATCTTAGTTAATATGTAGAGCCAAGCTTAGCTAGCACGTTTCATCAATCTCTACAAAATGAACATGTAAATGTACTCATTAACCATCCACAACATCAGGTAAGTAGTGAGTGGAACGTGTTACAAACCAACAATGCTATCAAAGGCATAAGACGCTTGCAGATTGATGGAGATTACAAAGGTCATTTCCTTTTGTCATTTGGGTAAAAGTCTGTCCTCCGCAAACCGATAAGTGGTAGAGTGGTCGAGGAGAGTCTTAATTTGTTAGTAGGCGAACAGAAGAGTGTCCTCCCCTCCTCAATAGCCACCTTTCATCGAGGATAGTCGTGTGTCCTCCCCTCCTCAATAGCCACCTTTCATCGAGGATAGTCGTGTGTCCTCCCCTCCTCAATAGCCACCTTTCATCGAGGATAGTCGTGTGTCCTCCCCTCCTCAATAGCCACCTTTCATCGAGGATAGTCGTGTATCCTACCTGAGTCCTTCGCAGAAGAGTTTTAGAAATCTGCCACTCCTCCTTTGTAGCAGTTGTTTTCTCGAAGGAGGAAAGCATTCAAACATAAAAGACGATATGCTACTTATCCTTCTATTTATATCATGTCTTGCACAAACTAGCTACATTAGTTTTATTACTTTACACATTTATTTTGGGATTCCACTCCTGTAAACATCATTTGCCTGATGAGGCGTGAGTGGTGAGGAGTCTCATTTCATACAAGCGCATTACACGTTCCCTCTCCTCGATTACCTTTGACCTTTTTCAATAGGAGGCAAGAGAGGAAGGAGGAGAGAGGACACAGGAATTGAGCAAATCCAATTGAGAAAAGGCAACTTTATGCAGAATCAAACATGATCTTCTTCCATTAGAGAAACAAACTTCCTGTTTACGGAGGTCGTATGAAAAGTAAAGGTATCAAATCAAATCAAGCTTTATTAATACAGCACATTCCAGACATGGATGCAACGCAATGCGCTTCACAAAAAAAAAAATAATAATAATAATAATAATAAATTACTACACAACAAACACTAGAGGATAAAAAAACAGAAGAATAACGGTAAAAACTGAAAGACTAAAAAGCACCCTAAGGAATAGCAAAGCTAAAAAGGTGTGTTTTAAGATCTATTTGAAATATGCCCAATGTTTCGGCCCCCCTCAGGTTCTTTGGCAGGTTGTTCCAGAGGCTGGGGGCGTAATAACTAAAGGCTGCCTCTCCATGCCTCTTGGTCTAGGCTTTGGGATAGTTAAAAGGCCAGTGCCAGAGGACCTGAGGGACCTACTGTGTACATAACTTAAAATCATTTCTGACGTGTATTGGGGTGCACAATCGTGGATTGATTTAAAAACCAATAGAACAATCGTAAAACGTATTATAAAACTCACAGGCAGCCAGTGCAGAGACTTTAAAACCAGTGTAATGTGTACTCTCTGTCTGGTCTTGGTCAGTACCCATGCATTGTGTATGTTTTGCAGTTGACCAATGGCTTTCTTGGGTAGACCATACAGGAGAGCATTACAGTAGTCAAGCCTGTTTGTAATAAAAGCATGGATGAGTCTCTCTGTATCAGCCTGTGATAGAAACGGCCGTTTTGGTCACATTCCTAATTCAAAATTGAGTTCAGAATCGGAAATGACGCCTATGTTTTTTACCAGGTGTTTTATCTTTATTGCCCGTGAATTAAAATGTGCGGCCAGATTCTCTCTCTGTGCTTTGGCTCCATTAATAAGTACCTCGGTCTTGTCTTGATTTAGCTGGAGGAAGTTGTGAGCCATCCAAGTATTTAAATCACTAATACAGTCTAATCATTTATCTTGTGGAGCTAAAATCCTCTGGTGACACAGAAATGTAAAGTTGTGTAAAGTCTGTGTAGCAGTGAAAATCAATGCTGTGCTTTCTGATGACGCTGCCTAGGAGTAACATATATAAACTGAACAGTGCCAGACCAAAAATCAAACCTTGTGGAACTCCACATGTGAAATCATGTTCACTAAGGTCACAAAAGGAAGAATACTGCTTATAAAAAGCTGCCAATAGGGGGAGACAAACACCCGACGTTAAATCAGAATCAGAATGATTAGTGATACAACAACTGTAGTCGAGAGAATATTGTCAACAAGATTTAGGGTGAACAGTCACCTTCAAAAGACTCAATTCTGTTATTGTTGATGATGTTGTCCGTAAATACACATTTAATCACCGAAGCCCATCTGAATTCAAACAAAGACCTAATACATCAGTGGGTTATTTTATTGTGTGTGGAAGTGTTTTCACTGCAGCCATGCAGAAAACAAGAGGAAATCCTAGGCAAACAGGAAGGTTTCTTTTTTGTATAATAAAGACAAATTATTGTTCCGAAAACAATCAGGGTCTTTTAGAGTGAACAATACAGGGATAGACAAAATACCTGCACAACTAAGTTGGAATCTTGGAGTCCTTCATAGTGGGACAATTGATCAACGATGATCAACAATGACATCACAAGTCCCACAAGGGAGTCATAGGCTCGGTGTGCGTCCCAAATTGCATCCTATTGCCTACATAGGGCTTTGGTCAAAGGTAGTGCACTAAGGACCTTGGTCAAAACTAGTGCACTACATAGGGAATAGGGTGCCATTTCATTTGGGACTCAGCCTCAGTTTAGCTTTGAGGAAGTGATACAAGACCATGTTGGCACTTAGAACCACAGCTGCCATTTTGATTGATGTCCCTATAGGGAGAGGAACTAGTAGTCAGACACACTTGTGGCTATGAGTCTACTCTCAAATAATGCCACACATCTTCCTACATATTGTTCATAATGTTTCATTGTTCCTAACGAGTATCACAGCCTCAAAAATATTCATAAACACAGGAAAATGCATTCACTATGAAATAGCTTGGGCTGGTCCGGCAGGAGTCGAGGTCAATGTAATATTGTTAATCACAGGAAGCTCGTCCCTCCTAATAACAATGACAAAACAAACACGAGAGGGTGGACATCGCTGAAGTGAGAGGGAGCAACAAGTAAAAGTGGGACTTTCCCCCTATACAGTACAGGGAAGGGAATCAAGGGTCCTTTTCAAGGGCCCTTCAAGACATGTAAAGGCCCCTTGGAGGTGCCAGAGGATGTCCCAAATGGCACCCTGCCTATTCCCTCTATAACACATTATCTTGTACAGGGCCCTGGGTGGCAGGTAGCCTAGCAGTGTTGGGCCGGTAACTGAAAGGTCGCTGGTTTGAATCCCTGAGCCGACTAGGTGAAAAAAATCTGTCGATGTTCCCTTGAGCAAGGCACTTAACCCTAATTGTGCCTGTAAGTTGCTCTGGATAAGCATGTCTGCTCAATGTAGGCAATAGGGTGTTATTTGGGAATGCGGACTGAGTCATTCAATATCAAGCCGTTTTCTTCTAAAGGAAAAATAACTGATCCAAGAGCTTTTGTTCTTTTGTTAATGTTCTCAAACGCTCGTCTAGGGGATGGGCAAGCAGATAGGTGAATTCCAAGACTCTAGCTTTGTAATATGGGTGTATTTGGCTGTATAATATAATACTCAATCCCCAATCTGATGTCCCAGATGTGTGCTTAGATATGATTTATTTGTAATGCTTTATTCATGGTATTTTCAGTGTAATGTACAGATTCAGAATAATATAATAACATTAGACATTGATATTATTGATTCACCAAGTGTAAACCTATAGGGGGAATAGAGAATATACCGTATAGAGGATATATTGAACATGACGCCCTGTAAACTATACATTTCCTGTGCATTGTCCCTCATCCCAGCAAAATAATCATATTTGTGTCTCTGTATCCACAGGGCATGTTTGGATAAGCCAACATAACATACAGAGTGATGTAACACATCATTAAGTAATGCTGAGCAGCTATAAAGACCTGAACCTGGTTTCATTGAAGGATGAATTGTCTACATCAGGCTTACAGATAATTGTGCAAGTGGCCAGTTAACATGTACAAAAATGTATTTCTTTAGGTTGCAGGTACAAGTCTATTTTCCCTGACTTTTTAGATAGTCCTACACAGAGTTCAGGACACTGTATTCATCAAGTGTCTTAGAGTTGGAGCGCTAATCTAGGACCAGGTCCCCCTCTGATTCATTATGATCCTATATCAGCACTCCTACTCTGAGACTGTTTGTGAATATGGGCCCTGATTTTGGGACAGTATGACAAATAATCAGTATAAAACAGACTAATATCCTTGACTATACTGACCTCTACTGGGTAGTCAGACAGTAGACAGACTGACTAATATCCTTGACTATACTGACCTCTACTGGGTAGTCAGACAGTAGACAGACTAATATCCTTGACTATACTGACCTCTACTGGGTAGTCAGACAGTAGACAGACTAATATCCTTGACTATACTGACCTCTACTGGGTAGTCAGACAGTAGACAGACTGACTAATATCCTTGACTATACTGACCTCTACTGGGTAGTCAGACAGTAGACAGACTGACTAATATCCTTGACTATACTGACCTCTACTGGGTAGTCAGACAGTAGACTGACTAATATCCTTGACTATACTGACCCCTACTGGGTAGTCAGACAGTAGACAGACTGACTAATATCCTTGACTATATTGACCTCTACTGGGTAGTCAGACAGTAGACAGACTAATATCCTTGACTATACTGACCTCTACTGGGTAGTCAGACAGTAGACAGACTAATATCCTTGACTATACTGACCTCTACTGGGTAGTCAGACAGTAGACAGACTAATATCCTTGACTATACTGACCTCTACTGGGTAGTCAGACAGTAGACAGACTAATATCCTTGACTATACTGACCTCTACTGGGTAGTCAGACAGTAGACAGACTGACTAATATCCTTGACTATACTGACCTCTACTGGGTAGTCAGACAGTAGACAGACTAATATCCTTGACTATACTGACCTCTACTGGGTAGTCAGACAGTAGACAGACTAATATCCTTGACTATACTGACCTCTACTGGGTAGTCAGACAGTAGACAGACTAATATCCTTGACTATACTGACCTCTACTGGGTAGTCAGACAGTAGACTGACTAATATCCTTGACTATACTGACCTCTACTGGGTAGTCAGACAGTAGACAGACTAATATCCTTGACTATACTGACCTCTACTGGGTAGTCAGACAGTAGACAGACTAATATCCTTGACTATACTGACCTCTACTGGGTAGTCAGACAGTAGACTGACTAATATCCTTGACTATACTGACCTCTACTGGGTAGTCAGACAGTAGACAGACTGACTAATATCCTTGACTATACTGACCTCTACTGGGTAGTCAGACAGTAGACAGACTAATATCCTTGACTATACTGACCTCTACTGGGTAGTCAGACAGTAGACAGACTGACTAATATCCTTGACTATACTGACCTCTACTGGGTAGTCAGACAGTAGACAGACTAATATCCTTGACTATACTGACCTCTACTGGGTAGTCAGACAGTAGACAGACTGACTAATATCCTTGACTATACTGACCTCTACTGGGTAGTCAGACAGTAGACAGACTAATATCCTTGACTATACTGACCTCTACTGGGTAGTCAGACAGTAGACAGACTAATATCCTTGACTATACTGACCTCTACTGGGTAGTCAGACAGTAGACAGACTGACTAATATCCTTGACTATACTGACCTCTACTGGGTAGTCAGACAGTAGACAGACTAATATCCTTGACTATACTGACCTCTACTGGGTAGTCAGACAGTAGACAGACTAATATCCTTGACTATACTGACCTCTACTGGGTAGCCAGACAGTAGATGGAATGGAGACAGTTCTCTATTCAATCAAAGTTGTCAAATTAATAAATCAATAATGTAGTTTTAAACTGAAGGGTTAACCTTGATCTCAGTTAGAGTATTTTTAAAGGATACTCGATGCCATCTAGAGTTTACCAAGAAGCCTTAACCCCCCACTTTACCATTCATATTGTTAATTCTACATAAAAGTGCTAATATCTTATATACCTCTAAACACCATCTTTTCAATCTAAAAAAATCTATAAGAACACTTCTAACGATTAATCAATGAACAACTCTCACCAATAAAATCTAACATACAACGCTACTCATTCATTACGCAGTCATCTGAAATGAATGTAAAAATGACCATTGTAAGAACTGAGGTCATTTACAGCATATCGGCTAATGAGTAGTCCTGAAACAGAACTCTGGGGAACCCCTGGCTGCTATTTAAGATTTGACACAGACATTGCAACTTTCTGACTGATTCTCACTACCTGTTGCCCCAACATACCACACTGGCTGAATAAACCCCCTGGTTGCAGTCATTCAGCTTACCCGCTGCTCTGAGGCGTCTGCATAGTCCCACATTTTTATTTTTTAAATAAAAATGGCCCAATGTCTATGCAGCTGCTCTGCAGGCATGTCTGGATGAAACTCCCCCCAATGTTTCAATGTGGTTTCAGAAATGTTTCAATGTGGTTTCAGAAATGTTTACATGTTCTGCTGTTAGCGAGGTTATCCCATGTCCTCAACAATACACCATTAGCCTCTCAGTTAGGCTTGGAATGATCATCAGTGTTATGCATGGGAATGATGACCTCAGACACCTGATCTGACCTGATTCTGTAAATTAAGGTTCTCCCCAATTCTCGCGGGGCGCGTGCCCGTGTGCTCTTGGGCATGGATTTTACAGGTGTGGTCGCTTCATTCAGCAATATGCACGTGCATATATCTACGTGCGTGCGCTTGGGTAGAGTCCAATTTTTGGAGATGCGGACACCTTTTGTAACATGATACCTCGCAAGTCCATACATTTCCTGACTCACAAATAACAACATTAACGTTTAGTTTTGATTTAAATGACCTTGTTTTGTGCTTGCCAGTAGGCTGTAGGTTACTCCGCTAGCAGCTTGCTATAGCTGGCTAAAAACAGCAAGCAAGTTAGCCTTTTAGCTTCCCACATCTACCCCATGTTAAATAATATGATTTATAAATAATATGCCCATGGCATATTACTCACCATTGTAACCTACAACATTAGGCACGGTTGTCTAAGTCACTGCATCTCAGTGCAAGAGGCGTCACTGCAGTACCTGGTTTGAATCCAGGCTGCATCAAATCCGGCCGTGATTGGGAGTCCCATAGGGCTGCACACAATTAGCCCAGCGTCGCCGGGGTAGGCCGTCATTGTAAATAAGAACTCGTCATTGTAAACAACTGACTTGCCTAGTAATGTTTTTTTAAACAACACGTTTCTTTAGTTGATACCTTTCGTTTTCAAGGTGCACAAGACACCAGTCTGATTTGTGCTTGTCTCAGTGGACTATTCATTTGCAGAGGCTGTGGGGATGACAGTCCATCACTCTCTAAGACATATGCTAATGAAATTGCATATGGTTATTTTATGTAAGAACAATGGTGCAACTAGGGTTGTAAAATTACTGGAACTTTCAATAAATTCCCTGGTTTTCCGAAATCGTGGAAATTGCTGCATTTTCCTAGACCGCCATGTGTACAACAGCAAAGTTAACCAGCATATTGTTGTTGAGAACAATGCAGCGGAGGCACTAGCAGAGTGAGAAGAGAAAACAGTCCTTGCCTTATTAATTGTCTAAGAAAAGTGAAGAGAGAGGAAACCAACTTAATTATGTCTGTAATCAATAACCTAACTGTTAAATGTGCCTGGCTTTATAAATCATCCATAGGATATACACTACATGACCAAAAGTATGTGGACACCTGCTCATTGAACATCTGATTCCAAAATCATGGGCATTAATATGGAGTTGGTCCCCCCTTTTCTGCTGTAACAGCCTCCATTCTTCTGGGAAAGCTTTCCTCTAGATGTTGGAACATTGCTGCAGGGACTTGCTTCCATTCAGCCACAAAAGCATTAGTGAGGTCGGGGACTGATGTTGGGCGATTAGACCTGGCTTGCAGCCAGAGTTCCAAAGGTGTTCAATGGGGTTGAGGTCAGGGCTCTGTGCAGGTCAGTCAAGTTCTACCACACTGATCTCGACAAACCATTTCTGTATGGACCTCGCTTTGTGCACGGGGGCATTGTCATGCTGAAACAGGGAAGGGCCTTCCCCAAACGGTTGCCACAAAGTTGGAAGCACAGAATCGTCTAGAATGTCATTGTATGCTGTAGTGTTAAGATTTCCCTTCACTAGCACGAACCATGAAGAACTGACTTGTTGGAAAGGTGGCATCCTGTGCCACGTTGAAATGCGCTGAGCTTTTCAGTAAGGCCTTTCTGCTGTGAATGTTTGTCTATGGAGATTCCATGGCTGTGTGCTCGATTGTATACACCTGTCAGCAATGGGTGTGGCTGAAACAGCAGAAACCACTCATTTGATAAGATAGATTGTTTGTTGTTGTGTGTTGTTGTTTGTGTCGCACTGCTTTGCTTTATCTTGGCCAGGTCGCAGTTGTAAATGAGAACCTGTTCTCAACTAGCTTACCAGGTTAAATAAAGGTGAAAAAATAGATAGCTAGATGACAGATCCTGCTTCTGTTGTCTGTCTGAGAGTTTGTTTAATATCCTACTGATTGCGTGAGCGATAAGCCTCATGCAACATGTTGGATAAAGCAATTTCACAATTTTGTCTGTTTTTAATCTTTGCTATGCTGTAACAAATGCTTCACAATGTTTTTCGTTAGAACAGATTTTCAGGTATTATAATTTATTTCGTGTTTTTTTACACTGTTCCAAACGGTCAGAAATGTTATGATCTAAAAGCACCTGTTTGTTACACATAATACGCTGCGAACGCAACTCCTGTACCCTGATTTTTCTTGATCTCCTTATTGTTATTATTACTATTATGATCATCATTATAATAAGTAATGTCATTATCATTAGTAGACTTAGTATAGTAGCCTTGTATAACCACCATCGAGCTGTAAGCCTAAGAGCGCGTCCTGTTTAGCTGACTTAATACCGTAACTTAGGCCTTTGCGTCACGTAAAGAGAGCAAGTGTTGAGGGGATGTTTTTCCTAAACAAATGAGGGATTTCGGTAACATGCATAACTTTTCAAGTAAGGAACTAGAAATGTGTGTAATTATGTTGCAGCTTCAGCACCACGGACAGCACGATAAACACTGTCGCTGCGTTATCTATGGTCCCTGGTCGCTGCAGCAGGGAGGAGAGAGACAACATGTACCAATCACATAGGCACTACTAGCTGTCACCACAAGTCCGAGCCAGGCCCAAATCAATTGCTGTCGGCTCCCTTGAGTCGTTTTTGTGTCTTAATTATTTAATCAATGAGTGTGCTTAAAGTATCAGACAATCTCAGTGCATATAGTTGATTTTATTAAAACATATCGGTTGTTTTATATATGGAAAAATACACGTTTTGAAATTTGATTCGAACTCTCCGACAATATTTGTTGGGTTCAGGGACAGCCTTGTAGGCTTACCCGGTATTGAGGGCTTATTTGTTGGGGTCGGGGACAGCCTTGTAGGCTTACCCGGTATTGAGGGCTTATTTGTTGGGGTCGGGGACAGCCTTGTAGGCTTACCCGGTATTGAGGGCTTATTTGTTGGGGTCGGGGACAGCCTTGTAGGCTTACCCGTATTGAGGGCTTATTTGTTGGGGTCGGGGACAGCCTTGTAGGCTTACCCGGTATTGAGGGCTTATTTGTTGGGGTCGGGGACAGCCTTGTAGGCTTACCCGGTATTGAGGGCTTATTTGTTGGGGTCGGGGACAGCCTTGTAGGCTTACCCAGTATTGAAGGCTTATTTGTTGGGGTCGGGGACAGCCTTGCAGGCTTACCCAGTATTGAAGGCTGGACTTGACAATCTCCAAATGTCATTCAACTTGTTGGTGTTTTTTAACATATGTCTCTTTCCATTCATCAAATGGCCGCTGCACAGTTTGGATTGACTGATTATAGTTAAATCAGTTTTAAAAAGTACTTATACTGTAGGCCTATGTAACTTCATATAGCCACCCAGGAGAAAGGCACACGGACACCCACACTTCAGGTCGACTTGGTTTATAACTGCAGGAAAAGATATCAAACAGTGATGACAGGCATTGACAGAACGGTCACAGCCACACGATCACTGGTTAAGTAGGACACAATATATCTTTCAGATATGAGCAACAGTAATGATACATCCCCTAAATACAGAGGACAAGTACAACAGTGGAGGCTGCTGAGGGGAGGACGGCTCATAATAACAGCTGGAATGGAATTAATGGAATGGCATCAAACACGGCTGTCTTATTCCCTGTCCTCGAGCTGACGGAATAACTCGAGAGTTTCCCCTTTTCAATCCGCATAGGATAAACATGGTTTTATGGTAAATTAACAAAGATGTAAACAACTATTTCACTGCTGCTGTATTCAACCTTTTCTGGCCCATGGTGTTGCATGTGAATGTTTATCCTTTTAAGCTTGGAAAAGAGACCCTTAAACCCAGACTTGGAGCTTACAACCAATCCACTGAATAGCAGGCTAGTGATTGCTTTGCAACACTGATTACTTACAAACCACTCATTGTAAAAAATTTAAAAAAGCGATTTCCAACTTGTTGTGTAATGTTTATATCCAATGGCCGATAAGCACTGATATGTTTTATCTATCATTTCTCTTCATATGACAAGGATTGAAAAGGATTTGCCAGTAGATTTGACTTGATTCATGATGACTGCTGGTCTAGCTTGCTAGCTAAGATTTTGAAACTATGACATTATCAGTCCAATCAAAGCTACGGTAGATATAACGTGATTTGACAATTTTATCTGTGGCCAATGACCTGGACCTTGGGCACTTCTAATGTAAGTCTATGGCAGCACCGAAGGGGCTTGAATTTTCGAGTACTCCCCATAAATTTTACGGTGACAGTGTCCCCATGAGTGACAGAACACTAAGCCAATCACACCGCAACTAGAGAACATTACCAACCCCTACTCTCTGTATTTTCCGCTGGCTGCCCCACCACCACAAAACACATGCATTTTGGAGCTGCCTTAAGAAAGCAAAAAAGAGACCATGTTTGTATGCAGACTTATTAACTCAATTATTTATTTATTTTTACATTGTTTGCAAACTGATATGTGACACGTATTAATGCCAAAATAACATGCAAAACAGGCAACAACAAACAAAACCATTTAATTTCTTTTGCTAAACGGCTCTGCCCCACCTGCCCTGAATGACAGGTCGCCACTGTGAAATAGGCTTGAAATACATTAACGGCAACATAAATATATACATAGGCACATTCTCTAAGGACTTTTGGATTTATGAACCGGTTTTCAAAAGACACCATTGTGTTATAAAGTTTTAAGGCGCTGCATCTTAGTGCAAGAGGCGTCACTGCAGTCCCTGGTTCAAATCCAGGCTGCATCACATCCGGCCGTGATTGGGAGACCCATAGATAGGCCAGCAAACAATTGGCCCAGCGTCGTCCGGGTTTGGCTGGGGTAGGCCGTCATTGTAAATACGAATTTGTTCTTAACTGACTTGCCTGGTAAAATCAATTTTAAAAATTGTTTTTCCGCCGTTATTCAAATGACATTTTCACGCAGCGTAGAGTATAATTTTGAACTCACTTGAAAACAATAATGCAATTATTCATTGCATTGTGATGCTGTAGGCTAGTCTAGGTAGGTAATTATATTGTCCCAAAACAAGATCAATAAGGGTGCTTTTTGAGCCGTCTCATGTCTTCACTGCTCTTTCGTGCGCAATGATGCACCTGGCCTCTCTGCTGCCTATCAGCTATTCCTATTTGTTCTTGTGGACTCATATTACAACTGATGCAGCTTTGATGCTTTTACATGTGGTATGATGGCTAGTTAGCCTATTACAGATCTGGACAAACGATCCACCTACCACTATTGTCACTATGAATGGTGGATACAACTCTCCTTCCGTGGCCTCCAATTGCTCTTAAATACAAGTAAAACTAAATGCATGCTCTTCAACCGATCGCTGCCTGCTCCTGCCCGCCTGTCCAACATCACTACTCTGGACGGCTCTGACTTAGAATATGTGGACAACTACAAATACCTAGGTGTCTGGTTAGACTGTAAACTCTCCTTCCAGACTCACATCAAACATCTCCAATCCAAAGTTAAATCTAGAATTGGCTTCCTATTCCGCAACAAAGCATCCTTCACTCATGCTGCCAAACATACCCTTGTAAAACTGACCATCCTACCAATCCTCGACTTCGGTGATGTCATTTACAAAATAGCCTCCAAAACACTACTCAATAAATTGGATGCAGTCTATCACAGTGCCATCCGTTTTGTCACCAAAGCCCCATATACTACCCACCACTGCGACCTGTACACTCTCGTTGGCTGGCCCTCGCTTCATACTCGTCGCCAAACCCACTGGCTCCAGGTCATCTACAAAACCCTGCTAGGTAAAGTCCCCCCTTATCTCAGCTCGCTGGTCACCATAGCAGCACCCACCTGTAGCACGCGCTCCAGCAGGTATATCTCTCTGGTCACCCCCAAAACCAATTCTTCCTTTGGCCGCCTCTCCTTCCAGTTCTCTGCTGCCAATGACTGGAATGAACTACAAAAATCTCTGAAACTGGAAACACTTATCTCCCTCACTAGCTTTAAGCACCAGCTGTCAGAGCAGCTCATAGATTACTGCACCTGTACATAGCCCATCTATAATTTAGCCCAAACTACTACCTCTTTACCTACTGTATTTATTTATTTATTTTGCTCCTTTGCACCCCATTATTTCTATCTCTACTTTGCACTTTCTTCCACTGCAAACCAACCATTCCAGTTTTTTTTTTTTACGTGCTATATTGTATTTACTTCGCCACCATGGCCTTTTTTATATTTTTATTTATTTATATATATATTTTGTTTGCCTTCACCTCCCTTATCTCACCTCACTTGCTCACATTGTATATAGACTTATTTTTCACTGTATTATTGACTGTATGTTTGTTTTACTCCATGTGTAACTATGTGTTGTTGTATGTGTCGAACTGCTTTGCTTTATCTTGGCCAGGTCGCAATTGTAAATGAGAACGTGTTCTCAATTTGCCTACCTGGTTAAATAAAGGTGAAATAAAATAAATAAATTTAAAAAAAATAGATTGCAGGATATACCGTTTAGACTGGTAAACTATATTGACCTGTGGTATAGTTAAGCAATAAGGCCCAAGGGGGTGTGGTATGGTATATGGCCAATATACCATGGCTAAGGGCTGTTCTTATGCAATGGAGACAGCCCTTAGCCGTAGTATATTGGCCTATACCACAAACCCCAGAGGTGCCTTATTGCTATTATAAACTGGTTACCAACGTATTTAAAGCAGTAAATAGAAATGTTTCATCATACCTGTGTTATAGAGTCTGATATACCACGGCTTGTCAGGCAATAAGCATTCAGGTCTCGAACCACCCAGTTTATAATTAAAGTTAGCACATGGAAAAGCATAGTGCAGGAAAGTACCAAAATACCTTAATATAGGTGAGACCTATGCAAGCAGCTGAGGAAATGTTTCTAGGATGGAAGAAATGTTCTAGTAAAACCTACAGATAGTGAATTTAAACCAGGGGGGAATGCATTACCCTCCCCTGTGCCCAATAAAACCCAGAGCAAAAAAAAAAAAAGTTTGACAACCCTCCCCTATTTTGGACCACCCCTCTCCCCGGTAAAATGCCATCTTGTCCCTTACTTCTCAACTAAATACATTTTGGGGGGGATTCTAACAAGGCTACAATGTTTGGTTTATTGTGTGAACAGTCGCAGAGATTATATTTGGTGATCAATGCAGATTATGCTACTTTGATGCATAGCCTATACTGTAGATCAGATCAAGGAACCAAGACACAACACTGCCCCTACGGCTCCGCAATGAATGATACACCGTGTCTCACTTTTCAGGAAGTAAAAGTTTTTCAAATGCCCGAGTGTATTACAAGGTCCTGGCCCCTTTGTGCCGAAAAACGACAACACTGCGCTCTGTATCTACTGTCTCTGCAGAGAGTATAGACCATTAAGCCCATGAATCGGGACACAACCTACATGTCAGATGCAATTCTTGACAAATGTGTACATTTGACAATTGTGACTGCTGTGACTATTGTTATGACTACTGTCAGAGAAAGGGCACAGCCCTCTAGTGACTGCTATTATCTTAACAATTTTTTATTGTACATTTTTGTATTTTATTTGTGTACTGCCTTTTATTTTATGTTCCGTTTCGTTAGTTTTTTTCTCTGTTTTGCTCTTTATTGCCATATTGTTTTTGTTGGTCTGATCATTGTTTCCTCTAAATTAACTATTTAAGAAAATCTTTATATTACCTTGAATACATTCTCTCTTTTTCTTTCTTCTTCTTCTTTCTTTTCCGTTCTATTTAGCTCTTCTTTCAACAATCTGATTTCCTTTTCATATTCCTCTTTATTACGTCTAATTTCCTCCTCCAGTTTTTGTTCCTTCTGTATTGATATCCTATATTTTTCCTTATTTATATCTACATTAGACTTACAGAAGCAAAATATGATAAGAGTGATGATTGTTG